>NW_024057921.1:0-78226 GCF_016432855.1 Salvelinus namaycush | reverse complement strand
CTGAGAGTGAGGCAGATATATATTATTACTGTGTAAAACCTAGCAGTACTACTGATTTCTCTGAGAGTGAGGCAGATATATATTATTACTGGTGTAAAACCTAGCAGTACTACTGGATTTCTCTGAGAGTGAGCAGATATATATTATTACTGTGTAAAACCTAGCAGTACTACTGATTCTCTGAGAGTGAGGCAGATATATATTATTACTGTGTAAAACCTAGTCAGTACTACTGATTTCTCTGAGAGTGAGGCAGATATATATTATTACTGTATAAAACCTAGCAGTTACTACTGATTTCTCTGAGAGTGAGGGCAGATATATATTATTACTGTGTTAAACACCGTAGCAGTACTACTGATTTCTCTGAGAGTGAGGGCAGATATATATTATTACTGTGTAAAAAACCTAGCAGTACTACTGATTTCTCTGAGAGTGATGCAGATATATAGTTATACTGGTGTAAAACCTAGCAGTACTACTGATTTCTCTGAGAGTGAGGCAGATATAGATTATTACTGTGTGAAAACCTAGCAGTACTACTGATTTCTCTGAGAGTGAGGCAGATATATATTATTACTGTGTAAAACCTAGCAGTACTACTGATTTCTCTGAGAGTGAGGCAGATATATATTATTACTGTGTAAAACCTAGCAGTACTACTGATTTCTCTGAGAGTGAGGCAGATATATATTATTACTGTGTAAAACCTAGCAGTACTACTGATTTCTCTGAGAGTGAGGCAGATATATATTATTACTGTGTAAAACCTAGCAGTACTACTGATTTCTCTGAGAGTGAGGCAGATATATATTATTACTGTGTAAGACCTAGCAGTACTACTGATTTCTCTGAGAGAGGCAGATATATATTATTACTGTGTAAAACCTAGCAGTACTACTGATTTCTCTGAGAGTGAGGCAGATATATATTATTACTGTGTAAAACCTAGCAGTACTACTGATTTCTCTGAGAGTGAGGCAGATATATATTATTACTGTGTGAAACCTAGCAGTACTACTGATTTCTCTGAGAGTGAGGCAGATATTATTACTGTGTAAAACCTAGCAGTACTACTGATTTCTCTGAGAGTGAGGCAGATATATAGTATTACTGTGTAAAACCTAGCAGTACTAATGATTTCTCTGAGAGTGAGGCAGATATATATTATTACTGTGTAAAACCTAGCAGTACTACTGATTTCTCTGAGAGTGAGGCAGATATATATTATTACTGTGTAAAACCTAGCAGTACTACTGATTTCTCTGAGAGTGAGGCAGATATATATTATTACTGTGTAAAACCTAGCAGTACTACTGATTTCTCTGAGAGTGAGGCAGATATATATTATTACTGTGTAAAACCTAGCAGTACTACTGATTTCTCTGAGAGTGAGGCAGATATATATTATTACTGTGTAAAACCTAGCAGTACTACTGATTTCTCTGAGAGTGAGGCAGATATATATTATTACTGTGTAAGACCTAGCAGTACTACTGATTTCTCTGAGAGAGGCAGATATATATTATTACTGTGTAAAACCTAGCAGTACTACTGATTTCTCTGAGAGTGAGGCAGATATATATTATTACTGTGTAAAACCTAGCAGTACTACTGATTTCTCTGAGAGTGAGGCAGATATATATTATTACTGTGTGAAACCTAGCAGTACTACTGATTTCTCTGAGAGTGAGGCAGATATTATTACTGTGTAAAACCTAGCAGTACTACTGATTTCTCTGAGAGTGAGGCAGATATATAGTATTACTGTGTAAAACCTAGCAGTACTAATGATTTCTCTGAGAGTGAGGCAGATATATATTATTACTGTGTAAAACCTAGCAGTACTACTGATTTCTCTGAGAGTGAGGCAGATATTTAGCAAAAAAAAACATTATTTGTCTCTGAAATGAAGCAAGTTATTTAAAACTAAACACGTCTGTCATTGAACAACCGCTTGAGTGATTTTCATTAGTGAAAAAACACACCAATCTCTTTCATATTTTCTTTAAACAATTATAGCTAATTTACCAACATTTCTGAAAATGGATATATAGCGTTTTGGAATGAAACTCTTCAATTACTACGTCACACATTGAGTGTTAAGATTTGTTATTTTGATAAACAGTCTGTTATTTTCATTCGTTTTTTATAATGGAAGGACATTCAATGTGGTGAACGTTTGCTTTAGACAAGGGCAGGACAGTAAGCTCTATCATAAAATAAATGTATAGAATAATGTTTTAGAATAATATGTCTTCTTCGTTGTACTATCTCTCTCTCAATGTTTTCACATTCAGAATGAATGGTTTTGTCTACTTGCCCCCAAAAGGAATTATATGCAGTTTATTGTCTGTCACAAGGGAGACTTTCGTGTCTATATTGGAACCGCAGTGCTCACCGTTAATGACATGGTACCCAACAGTATTTAATGAGTGTTTCGTGCCGGTTAATGTTTGATCATGTTCCCCTTGGAAATACTCCTGTATGAACGTACATGTTGGTACGCCCTGTCCATGGTGCTGAAACAGAGAGGACGGATAATATCACATTGACACTTCCCCATGGAAATAATGTAGGCCTGTTGCTTTCAATATTTGGTAATTAACTTAATAACCCTGGCATTTATAATTAAGTCGACCTGTAAAATGACTCACTTCCGTGCTGATACTATGGCTGCGTAATTATGTAATTTCTATGGTTAATTGAGCACGATTAATTCACGTCATTAAGAGCCTTTCGTTGCAATAGAACGCTCTGGGCTGTGTGTGTTGGGGGGGGGGGGGCGCAATGCGGAAATGCTCCACACTCAAAGCATTGCCTTGAGCTTTTAACAGAAAGGAGAGAACTGACGTGCCCACTGGAGAGTTGTTATAGAACATCGCACCCCTGCAGGCTTTTACCACCCACATACTTTCCCTGTGAATCTGTCCATAAATGGTAATCCTACAGATTTGATATGGAGCTTTGTAGCTCAGTTGATAGATCATGGCGCTTGCAACGCTAGTTGTTTCGATACCTGGGACCACCCACATGTAACATTTATGCACGAGTGAATGTAAGTCGCTTTGGATTCCATTTAAAGCGCCTGTTAAATGGAATATATAACCAATATCTATAAAGAGTAAATAGTTTGATATCAATCACTTGTTTCAAATTGTCTTTGATGGTTTTTTTTCTCCGTACTAACTTAGTTGAATCTCGCTCTGGGCGCCTGCTAAGTGTAAAATGATAGGCTACCTAAAATCTCACAACACACACTCATATCAATATAATAATACATATTTTATTATTTCACAGTACACAAAGAAAATCTAAATTTACATAGTTGGCTCAACTGGTCCAGCCAGTAGCCTAAAGCAGAGTATAACTCTTGACATAGTGGTTATATATTGTAATACTACAATATGTTTCTTGTACTGAGAAGTCCCTCAATTCATTGAATTTGACACTTCTCTATGGGTTTGCTCCGTTTAGTGGGGCTGGGGCCCATTACCCGCTGTAGGTCGCTGTTAAAGCTGGGGCGGCGGGCCAGTGGGTACACCGCACCGCATGGCGCGTCTGGAACCAACGCACGACTACGTCTGCCGCAACGGCTTCTGCTGGTGCTCAGCGCCTGGTAGGTACGTATGGAGATCTCGCGGTGCTGCGACGGACGCGTCTCGGCAGGGAGACCGCCTAGCTTGACAAGGGCTTCGAACATCTCTTCTAGACTGGTACTGTCTTTGGCTGATGTCTCGAAGAGCGCCGTGTCCTCCCCAAGAGCTCGGAACATCTCCGGACGACTGATGACCCTCTCCGCCTCTAAATCCACTTTGTTGCCGCATATCACTATGGGAACCCGGGCATTCTCTTTGAGCTTCATCAGCTTGGTCTTGGCTGCTATTATCTCTTTGCGCAGTGTGTACACCTCTTTGAAGGAGTCTCTGTCATCCACACTGAACACCAGGAGAAATATGTCACCTGTTGTAGAGAAGAGTACAGATTTAGTGATTTAATTCAATGCAACAACAAAAAAACACCCACATTAATTTTCCAACTCAATGTATTAGATCAAGGCTATGCAAAGGCCAATTCAATGCACACAAAAACACTTTTCATTGTCCAACTCAATTCGATCTATACACAGTCAATAGCCTATACACTCATAACCTACACACCTGTCAGTATGGACAGCCTCCGTCTGGCGGGGAAGTCTCTCTCCTTCGCTGCGTCCAGGATATCAATCTGATAGGTTTCTCCTCGGATCTGGTACAACTTCCTGTGGAAGTCTTCTGCCGTCGGCTCGTACTGTTCCTCGAACCCGTCGCGCAGGAACCGCCTGAGAATGTTCGTCTTGCCCACTCTGGGCGCGCCGAGTACTACAACGCGCCGGCAGTTACGGGGCTTGGTGAGGCGCATCTCCTCCAGTGGCGCGGTGCATGGAGTCTGGTCCGGGAGGGTCAACGTCGCTAGCGGGTCGAAGGATCTTCTTTTGGGGAACATTTCCGAGGATGCAGCCTGAGTGGTCCCCGTGCTGGAAGACCGGACCACCCTCGTCTTGTCCGTGTGTCTCCAGTGCTCAGTGACCGTTTTAAAGATCCCTTTACTCGCCTTGGTCATGCTCGAGACCTTTTTGTATTGCATGAGGATTGTAGGTGATTGACAGTTGACACCTGAGACTTTAACCTTGGGAAGCTGGTCGGACATCGTTTGTTCAACATTATCGTCCATGTTGAGCTGGGTCTGTGGATGCCCGGCAGTTGCACAAGAGCTGAACGTGTCGGTGGTGCCATCAACGGAAAGGTAGACTACTTTCTCTGTTGTGTTCACCTCCATGTTCCTTCCAGGCACGGGGATCATCCGGGGTGTCTGTTGTTACAGGTCTGTTTCACCTGTTACTTCACCATGTGATGCGTTGCAGTGGAGCGTTGCAGTGTGCGGAGAGGAGCGTCGGCGCGGGTATTTATAGAGTATGGCTGGGCAGATTGGTTGCTACGTCATTAGATAGAAACATCGCATCAACACTCCGCTCCTTTTATGGTAGTATCATAGAAATATCTGTAATCGTGTGATATCAGTCAAGTGTAGGCTATAGCCTTCCAATTCACATATCAGGGAAACCCATAGCAAAGGAGGATGGAGCACAGCTAGAGATGGAGATGGAGCACAGCTAGAGATGGAGATGGAGCACAGCTAGAGATGGAGCACAGCTAGAGATGGAGCACAGCTGGAGATGGAGCACAGCTGGAGATGGAGCACAGCTAGAGATGGAGCACAGCTAGAGATGGAGCACAGCTAGAGATGGAGATGGAGCACAGCTAGAGATAGAGATGGAGCACAGCTAGAGATAGAGATGGAGCACAGCTAGAGATGGAGCACAGCTAGAGACGGAGCACAGCTAGAGATGGAGCACAGCTAGAGATGGAGATGGAGCACAGATGGAGATGGAGCACAGCTAGAGATGGAGATGGAGCACAGCTAGAGATGGAGCACGGCTGGAGATGGAGCACACCTAGAGATGGAGATGGAGCACAGCTAGAGATGGAGATGGAGCACAGCTAGATATGGAGCACAGCTAGAGATGGAGCACAGATAGAGATGGAGCACAGATAGAGATGGAGATGGAGCACAGCTAGAGATGGAGATGGAGCACAGCTAGAGATGGAGCACGGCTAGAGATGAAGCACGGCTAGAGATGGAGCACGGCTAGAGATGGAGCACGGCTAGAGATGGAGCACGGCTAGAGATGGAGCACGGCTAGAGATGGAGCACAGCTAGAGATGGAGATGGAGCACAGCTAGAGATGGAGATGGAGCACAGCTAGAGATGGAGATGGAGCACAGCTAGAGATGGAGCACAGCTAGAGATGGAGCACAGCTAGAGATGGAGCACGGCTAGAGATGGAGATGGAGCACGGCTAGAGATGGAGATGGAGCACAGCTAGAGATGGAGATGGAGCACAGCTAGAGATGGAGCACAGCTGGAGATGGAGCACAGCTAGAGGTGGAGATGGAGCACAGCTAGAGATGGAGATGGAGCACAGCTAGAGATGGAGATGGAGCACAGCTAGAGATGGAGCACAGCTAGAGATGGAGCACAGCTAGAGATGGAGATGGAGCACAGCTAGAGATGGAGATGGAGCACAGCTAGAGATGGAGATGGAGCACAGCTAGAGATGGAGATGGAGCACAGCTAGAGATGGAGATGGAGCACAGCTAGAGATGGAGATGGAGAACAGCTAGAGATGGAGCACAGCTAGAGATGGAGCACAGCTGGAGATGGAGCACAGCTAGAGGTGGAGCACAGCTAGAGATGGAGATGGAGCACAGCTAGAGATGGAGCACAGCTAGAGATGGAGCACAACTAGAGATGGAGCACAACTAGAGATGGAGCACAGCTAGAGATGGAGATGGAGCACAGCTAGAGATGGAGATGGAGCACAGCTAGAGATGGAGCACAGCTAGAGATGGAGATGGAGCACATCTAGAGATGGAACACAGCTAGATATGGAGCACAGCTAGAGATGGAGCACAGCTGGAGATAGAGATGGAGCACAGCTAGAGATGGAGCACAGCTAGAGGTGGAGCACAGCTGGAGATGGAGCACAGCTGGAGATGGAGCACAGCTGGAGATGGATCACAGCTAGAGATGGAGCACAGCTGGAGATGGAGCACAGCTGGAGATGGAGCACAGCTGGAGATGGAGCACAGCTGGAGATGGAGCACAGCTGGAGATGGAGCACAGCTAGAGATAGAGATGGAGCACAGCTGGAGGTGGAGCACAGCTAGAGATAGAGATGGAGCACAGCTAGAGATGGAGCACAGCTAGAGATGGAGCACAGCTAGAGGTGGAGCACAGCTAGAGATGGAGATGGAGCACAGCTAGAGATAGAGATGGAGCACAGCTGGAGATAGAGATGGAGCACAGCTAGAGATGGAGCACAGCTAGAGGTGGAGCACAACTAGAGATGGAGCACAGCTAGAGATGGAGCACAGCTAGAGGTGGAGCACAGCTAGAGGTGGAGCACAGCTAGAGGTGGAGCACAGCTAGAGGTGGAGCACAGCTAGAGATGGAGCACAGCTAGAGATGGAGATGGAGCACGGCTAGAGATGGAGATGGAGCACAGCTAGAGGTGGAGCACATATAGAGATGGAGATGGAGGTGGAGCACAGCTAGAGGTGGAGCACAGCTAGAGGTGGAGCACAGCTAGAGATAGAGGTGGAGCACAGCTAGAGGTGGAGCACAGCTAGAGGTGGAGCACAGCTAGAGATGGAGCACAGCTAGAGATGGAGATGGAGCACAGATAGAGATGGAGCATAGCTAGAGATGGAGCACAGCTAGAGGTGGAGCACAGATAGAGGTGGAGCACAGCTAGAGATGGAGCACAGCTAGAAATAGAGATGGAGCACAGCTGGAGGTGGAGCACAGCTAGAGATGGAGCACAGCTAGAGGTGGAGCACAGCTAGATGTGGAGCACAGCTAGAGGTGGAGATGGAGCACAGCTAGAGATGGAGCACAGCTAGAGATGGAGATGGAGCACGGCTAGAGGTGGAGATGGAGCACGGCTAGAGGTGGAGCACAGCTAGAGGTGGAGCACAGCTAGAGGTGGAGCACAGCTAGAGGTGGAGCACAGCTAGAGGTGGAGCACAGCTAGAGGTGGAGATGGAGCACAGCTAGAGGTGGAGATGGAGCACAGCTAGAGGTGGAGCACAAATAGAGGTAGAGCACAAATAGAGGTGGAGCACAGATAGAGATGGAGCAGTACTGAACATAAGACACATTCATTTAAACACCGGAAGGAAGAACTTGCATTCACTGACTGAACTACAAAAGCAATGTTTCTTGACTACATGTCATTGTTGAGAAAAAAAAAATAATGTGTATCTTTATCAAGAAACATTTTTAGATCATAAATTTCAAAATTACAATAATGGTGATGAAATGGGGTATAATTAGCAGTATATGGGGTATAATTAGGGGAATATGGGGTATAATTAGCAGTATATGGGGTATAATTAGTAGGTGTATGGGGTATAATTAGTAGGTGTATGGGGTATAATTAGAGGTGTATGGGGTATATTTAGGGGTATATGGGGTGTAATTAGGGGTACATGGGGTATAATTAGGGGTACATGGGGTATAATTAGGGGTTTATGGGGTATAATTAGTAGGTATATGGGGTATATTTAGGGGTACATGGGGTGTAATTAGGGGTACATGGGGTATAATTAGGGGTACATGGGGTATAATTAGTAGGTGTATGGGGTATAATTAGAGGTATATGGGGTATATTTAGGGGTATATGGGGTGTAATTAGGGGTACATGGGGTATAATTAGGGGTACATGGGGTATAATTAGGGGTACATGGGGTATAATTAGACGTATATGGGGTATAATTAGTAGGTATATGGGTGTAATTATAGGTATATGGGGTATAATTAGGGGTTTATGGGGTATAATTAGTAGGTATGTGGGGTATATTTAGGGGTTTATGGGGTATAATTAGTAGGTATATGGGGTATATTTAGGGGTTTATGGGGTATAATTAGAGGTATATGGGGTATAATTAGTAGGTATATGAGGTATAATTAGAGGTATATGGGGTATAATTAGAGGTATATGGGGTATAATTAGAGGTATATGGGGTATATTTAGGGGTATATGGGGTATAATTAGAGGTATATGGGGTATATTTAGGGGTACATGGGGTATAATTAGTAGGTATATGAGGTATAATTAGAGGTATATGGGGTATAATTAGAGGTATATGGGGTATAATTAGAGGTATATGGGGTATATTTAGAGGTTATGGGGTGTAATTAGAGGTATATGAGGTATATGGGGTATATTTAGACATTAGATTTAGGCTATTTCTGGACATCCGATGAGACGTGGGCGACGGGACACCCCTGGCCCTGTTCTCCCCTCTCTGTAATAATGTGATGACTCTCTACCCACATCATCCAGCTAGCTAGTCATCATGGATCCTGGGGCTCACACGTAGGTGGGGAATGATCCTGGGAAACGTGACAGATCATCATTCACCGTGTGCACACAGGCATAGTGTTTCCCCTGTATGATACACTGCAGTAACAGGCATAGTGTTTCCCCTGTATGATACACTGCAGTAACAGACATAGTGTTTCCCCTGTATGATACACTGTAGTAACAGACATAGTGTTTCCCCCTCTATGATACACTGCAGTAACAGGCATAATGTTTCCCCTGTATGATACACTGCAGTAACAGGCATAATGTTTCCCCTGTATGATACACTGCAGTAACAGACATAGTGTTTCCCCTGTATGGTACACTGCAGTAACAGACATAGTGTTTCCCCTGTATGATACACTGCAGTAACAGGCATAATGTTTCCCCTGTATGATACACTGCAGTAACAGGCATAATGTTTCCCCTGTATGATACACTGCAGTAACAGACATAGTGTTTCCCCTGTATGATACACTGTAGTAACAGACATAGTGTTTCCCCTGTATGATACACTGCAGTAACAGACATAGTGTTTCCCCTGTATGATACACTGCAGTAACAGACATAGTGTTTCCCCTGTATGATACACTGCAGTAACAGACATAGTGTTTCCCCTGTATGATACACTGCAGTAAACGGCATAGTGTTTCCCCTGTATGATACACTGCAGTAAACGGCATAGTGTTTCCCCTGTATGATACACTGCAGTAAACGGCATAGTGTTTCCCCTGTATGATACACTGCAGTAACAGACATAGTGTTTCCCCTGTATGGTACACTGCAGTAAACGGCATAGTGTTTCCCCTGTATGATACACTGCAGTAACAGACATAGTGTTTCCCCTGTATGATACACTGCAGTAAACGGCATAGTGTTTCCCCTCTATGATACACTGCAGTAACAGACATAGTGTTTCCCCTGTATGATACATTGCAGTAAACGACATAGTGTTTCCCCTGTATGATACACTGCAGTAACAGACATAGTGTTTCCCCTCTATGATACACTGCAGTAACAGACATAGTGTTTCCCCTGTATGATACACTGCAGTAACAGACATAGTGTTTCCCCTCTATGATACACTGCAGTAACAGACATAGTGTTTCCCCTGTATGATACACTGCAGTAACAGCATAGTGTTTCCCCTGTATGATACACTGCAGTAACAGACATAGTGTTTCCCCTGTATGATACACTGCAGTAACAGACATAGTGTTTCCCCTGTATGATACACTGCAGTAACAGCATAGTGTTTCCCCTGTATGATACACTGCAGTAACAGACATAGTGTTTCCCCTGTATGATACACTGTAGTAACAGACATAGTGTTTCCCCTGTATGATACACTGCAGTAACAGACATAGTGTTTCCCCTGTATGATACACTGCAGTAACAGGCATAGTGTTTCCCCTGTATGATACACTGCAGTAACAGACATAGTGTTTCCCCTGTATGATACACTGCAGTAAACGACATAGTGTTTCCCCTGTATGATACACTGCAGTAACAGACATAGTGTTTCCCCTCTATGATACACTGCAGTAACAGACATAGTGTTTCCCCTCTATGATACACTGCAGTAACAGACATAGTGTTTCCCCTGTATGATACACTGCAGTAACAGACATAGTGTTTCCCCTGTATGATACACTGCAGTAACAGACATAGTGTTTCCCCTGTATGATACACTGCAGTAACAGACATAGTGTTTCCCCTGTATGATACACTGCAGTAACAGACATAGTGTTTCCCCTGTATGATACACTGCAGTAACAGACATAGTGTTTCCCCTGTATGATACACTGCAGTAACAGGCATAATGTTTCCCCTGTATGATACACTGCAGTAACAGGCATAATGTTTCCCCTGTATGATACATTGCAGTAAACGGCATAGTGTTTCCCCTGTATGGTACACTGCAGTAAACGGCATAGTGTTTCCCCTGTATGATACACTGCAGTAACAGACATAGTGTTTCCCCTGTATGATACACTGCAGTAACAGACATAGTGTTTCCCCTGTATGATACATTGCAGTAAACGGCATAGTGTTTCCCCTGTATGGTACACTGCAGTAACAGACATAGTGTTTCCCCTGTATGATACATTGCAGTAACAGACATAGTGTTTCCCCTGTATGATACACTGCAGTAACAGACATAGTGTTTCCCCTGTATGATACATTGCAGTAAACGGCATAGTGTTTCCCCTGTATGATACACTGCAGTAACAGACATAGTGTTTCCCCTGTATGATACACTGCAGTAACAGGCATAGTGTTTCCCCTGTATGATACACTGCAGTAACAGACATAGTGTTTCCCCTGTATGATACACTGCAGTAACAGGCATAGTGTTTCCCCTGTATGGTACATTGCAGTAACAGACATAGTGTTTCCCCTGTATGATACACTGCAGTAACAGACATAGTGTTTCCCCTGTATGATACACTGCAGTAACAGACATAGTGTTTCCCCTGTATGATACACTGCAGTAACAGACATAGTGTTTCCCCTGTATGGTACACTGCAGTAACAGACATAGTGTTTCCCCTGTATGATACACTGCAGTAAAGGACATAGTGTTTCCCCTGTATGATACACTGCAGTAACAGGCATAGTGTTTCCCCTGTATGATACACTGCAGTAACAGGCATAGTGTTTCCCCTGTATGATACACTGCAGTAACAGACATAGTGTTTCCCCTGTATGATACACTGCAGTAACAGGCATAGTGTTTCCCCTGTATGATACACTGCAGTAACAGACATAGTGTTTCCCCTGTATGATACACTGCAGTAACAGACATAGTGTTTCCCCTGTATGGTACACTGCAGTAACAGACATAGTGTTTCCCCTGTATGATACACTGCAGTAACAGACATAGTGTTTCCCCTGTATGATACACTGCAGTAACAGACATAGTGTTTCCCCTGTATGATACACTGCAGTAACAGACATAGTGTTTCCCCTGTATGGTACACTGCAGTAACAGACATAGTGTTTCCCCTGTATGATACACTGCAGTAACAGACATAGTTTTTCCCCTGTATGATACACTGCAGTAACAGACATAGTGTTTCCCCTGTATGATACACTGCAGTAACAGACATAGTGTTTCCCCTGTATGATACACTGCAGTAACAGACATAGTGTTTCCCCTCTATGATACACTGCAGTAACAGGCATAGTGTTTCCCCTCTATGATACACTGCAGTAACAGACATAGTGTTTCCCCTGTATGATACACTGCAGTAACAGGCATAGTGTTTCCCCTGTATGATACACTGCAGTAACAGACATAGTGTTCCCCCTGTATGGTACACTGCAGTAACAGACATAGTGTTCCCCCTGTATGGTACACTGCAGTAACAGACATAGTGTTTCCCCTGTATGATACACTGCAGTAACAGGCATAGTGTTTCCCCTGTATGGTACATTGCAGTAATTAAGATCATTGTTATCTGTCTGTGGTCACTAATTGGTTTCCTAATGGTTCAGCTTTGTGACCAGGTTGGCTAATTTGTGTGCTATAAATATGGATAAAGGTTTTTTTTCTATGATGTGTTTATAAAAAATGTATTAAATTAGACTTTTCAAAAGCATCACAGTATTTCCATGATGGACAGGGTTAGGGTTTGTGTAGATAATAAAGGGAGCAAATTAAAAATCATCACGTTGTTTCCAACATGAAATAATGATTCTCTGTGAAGTCCCAGGATCAGTGTTCCATGCAGCAGTAAAGGATCAGTGTCCCATGCAGCAGTAAAGGATCCGTGTCCCATGCAGCAGTAAAGGATCAGTGTCCCATGCAGCAGTAAAGGATCAGTGTCACACGCAGCAGTAAAGGATCCGTGTCCCATGCAGCTGTAAAGGATCAGTGTCCCATGCAGCTGTAAAGGATCAGTGTCCCATGCAGCAGTAAAGGATCAGTGTCCCATGCAGCAGTAAAGGATCAGTGTCCCATGCACCAGTAAAGGATCAGTGTCCCACCCAGCAGTAAAGGATCAGTGTCCCACGCAGCAGTAAAGGATCAGTGTCCCATGCAGCAGTAAAGGATCCGTGTCCCATGCAGCTGTAAAGGATCAGTGTCCCACGCAGCAGTAAAGGATCAGTGTTCCACGCAGCAGTAAAGGATCAGTGTCCCACGCAGCAGTAAAGGATCAGTGTCCCATGCAGCAGTAAAGGATCCGTGTCCCATGCAGCAGTAAAGGATCCGTGTCCCATGCAGCAGTAAAGGATCCGTGTCCCACGCAGCAGTAAAGGATCAGTGTCCCATGCAGCAGTAAAGGATCCGTGTCCCATGCAGCAGTAAAGGATCAGTGTCCCATGCAGCAGTAAAGGATCAGTATCCCATGCAGCAGTAAAGGATCAGTGTCCCATGCAGCAGTAAAGGATCCGTGTCCCATGCAGCAGTAAAGGATCAGTGTCCCATGCAGCAGTAAAGGATCAGTGTCCCATGCAGCAGTAAAGGATCCGTGTCCCATGCAGCTGTAAAGGATCAGTGTCCCATGCAGCAGTAAAGGATCAGTGTCCCATGCAGCTGTAAAGGATCAGTGTCCCATGCACCAGTAAAGGATCAGTGTCCCACGCAGCAGTAAAGGATCAGTGTCCCACGCAGCAGTAAAGGATCAGTGTCCCATGCACCAGTAAAGGATCCGTGTCCCATGCAGCAGTAAAGGATCCGTGTCCCATGCAGCAGTAAAGGATCCGTGTCCCACGCAGCAGTAAAGGATCAGTGTCCCACGCAGCAGTAAAGGATCAGTGTCCCACGCAGCAGTAAAGGATCCGTGTCCCATGCAGCAGTAAAGGATCCGTGTCCCATGCAGCAGTAAAGGATCAGTGTCCCATGCAGCAGTAAAGGATCAGTGTCCCATGCAGCAGTAAAGGATCCGTGTCCCATGCAGCTGTAAAGGATCAGTGTCCCATGCAGCAGTAAAGGATCCGTGTCCCATGCAGCTGTAAAGGATCAGTGTCCCATGCACCAGTAAAGGATCAGTGTCCCACCCAGCAGTAAAGGATCAGTGTTCCATGCAGCAGTAAAGGATCAGTGTCCCATGCAGCAGTAAAGGATCCATGTCCCATGCAGCAGTAAAGGATCAGTGTCCCATGCAGCAGTAAAGGATCAGTGTCCCACGCAGCAGTAAAGGATCAGTGTCCCATGTAGCAGTAAAGGATCAGTGTCCCATGCAGCAGTAAAGGATCAGTGTCCCATGCAGCAGTAAAGGATCAGTGTCCCATGCAGCAGTAAAGGATCAGTCTCCCATGCAGCAGTAAAGGATCAGTGTCCCATGCAGCAGTAAAGGATCAGTGTCCCATGCAGCAGTAAAGGATCAGTGTCCCATGCAGCAGTAAAGGATCAGTGTCCCATGCAGCAGTAAAGGATCAGTGTCCCACGCAGCAGTAAAGGATCAGTGTCCCACGCAGCAGTAAAGGATCAGTGTCCCACGCAGCAGTAAAGGATCAGTGTCCCACGCAGCAGTAAAGGATCCGTGTCCCATGCAGCAGTAAAGGATCCGTGTCCCATGCAGCAGTAAAGGATCCGTGTCCCATGCAGCAGTAAAGGATCAGTGCCCCATGCAGCAGTAAAGGATCTGTGTCCCATGCAGCAGTAAAGGATCCATGTCCCATGCAGCAGTAAAGGATCCATGTCCCATGCAGCAGTAAAGGATCAGTGTCCCATGCAGCAGTAAAGGATCCGTGTCCCATGCAGCAGTAAAGGATCCGTGTCCCATGCAGCAGTAAAGGATCAGTGTCCCATGCAGCAGTAAAGGATCAGTGTCCCATGCAGCAGTAAAGGATCAGTGTCCCATGCAGCAGTAAAGGATCAGTGTCCCACGCAGCAGTAAAGGATCAGTGTCCCATGCAGCAGTAAAGGATCAGTGTCCCATGCAGCAGTAAAGGATCAGTGTCCCATGCAGCAGTAAAGGATCAGTGTTCCATGCAGCAGTAAAGGATCAGTGTCCCATGCAGCAGTAAAGGATCCGTGTCCCATGCAGCAGTAAAGGATCTGTGTCCCATGCAGCAGTAAAGGATCAGTGTCCCATGCAGCAGTAAAGGATCCGTGTCCCATGCAGCAGTAAAGGATCAGTGTCCCATGCAGCAGTAAAGGATCAGTGTCCCATGCAGCAGTAAAGGATCAGTGTTCCATGCAGCAGTAAAGGATCCGTGTCCCATGCAGCAGTAAAGGATCCGTGTCCCATGCAGCAGTACAACAACAACAGGTTGGTCTATTTGCTGTAGCTGGTTGTTACTTCCCTTGCAGCTCAATAGTTCTAGTGCTTTCTGCCGTGTGACACATGATGTTTTTGAGCCTCATCGTGTTCAGTTTTCACTGTGATCACGCCTTTCCCAGGCTACTTACTTTATCCCTTCTGTGGAGAGACTTCGGTTAGCGTCCCAAATGCCAGCCTATTTCCTATATAGTGCTCTACTTTTGACCGGGGCCAATGGGGCTGGGAATAGGGTGCCATTTGTGACAGACACCTAAATATTCACTTAACACCCTCAAGGGCTGCTATGAATCACAATAACTACTGATGCAGTCGCTCTTTAGAACCGAGGTGATAAACTGGATCATATTTGATTGTGTCATAATGGAAGCATTCCAAATGGCACCTCTATATCCTACTCCCGTGCACTACTTCAGACCAGTGGTAGTGCACTACGTAGGGAATAGGGTTCCATTTTGGGATGCGACCACCATCTCACTTTCAGAGAGGGAAGAAAGGGCACATCATGTTCATACTTCATATTACATGATGGAGGTTCAGAACCCAGCCAGTGGGTTGTATTTCAACGATAGGCCTACACTGTTCAAGACAACACCACCCAGCGATGAGTCATCCAACTAGTAATCGTAAAGGAAGAACAGTAATGTGATTTAGTAGTCACCTACAATTACCTGAGAAAACCAGAAACGCACAACAACAGATCTGTCCCTCAATTTGCCGTCTCTGTCCTATCCATCAATATGTTCTTCTTTCTCACAAATGCTTTCTCTCTCTCTCTCTCTCTCTCTCTCTCTCTCTCTCTCTCTCTCTCTCTCTCTCTCTCTCTCTCTCTCTCTCTCTCTCTCTCTCTCTCTGTCTACATCATTGTGACAGTGGGTCTAGTGGGAACACTTTGATCATGACACCTGTTGTGCCTGTATGTCGAGAGGGGGAACACTTTGACCCTGACACCTGCTGTGCCTGTATGTCCAGGGGAACACTTTGAACGTGACAGCTGCTGTGCCTGGTCATCCGTAGGAAAATTAACATGTGACAGAGAAGGACGCATCATCATCATCATCATCATCATCATCACATGAAAAGGAGAGACAACACATGACATCACACCTCTTTTTGAACACATGACTTCTCCAGATGGAAAGGATAAACAGGCCTACAGGAACAGAATATCAGTACTGTTACATGTTGGGTCCTGAGTCTGTCCAGACTATGTTCCAGGTACTATACTGTCTGATACCAGAAGATGTCAAATGCTGCACCTAGGTTAAAGCAGAGAACATTCTGGGCCAGAATGCACCCAGGTTAAAAGCAGAGAACATTCTGGGCCAGAATGCACCCAGGTCAAAAGCAGAGAACATTCTGGGCCAGTGTGCTGCACCTAGGTTAAAAGCAGAGAACATTCTGGGCCAGAATGCACCCAGGTCAAAAGCAGAGAACATTCTGGGCCAGTGTGCCGCACCTAGGTTAAAAGCAGAGAACATTCTGGGCCAGAATGCACCCAGGTTAAAAGCAGAGAACATTCTGGGCCAGTGTGCTGCACCTAGGTTAAAAGCAGAGAACATTCTGGGCCAGAATGCACCCAGGTTAAAAGCAGAGAACATTCTGGGCCAGTGTGCACCTAGGTTAAAGCAGAGAACATTCTGGGCCAGTGTGCACCTAGGTTAAAGCAGAGAACATTCTGGGCCAGTGTGCACCTAGGTTAAAGCAGAGAACATTCTGGGCCAGAATGCACCTAGGTTAAAAGCAGAGAACATTCTGGGCCAGTGTGCTGCACCTAGGTTAAAACCAGAGAACATTCTGGGCCAGTGTGCACCCAGGTTAAAAGCAGAGAACATTCTGGGCCAGTGTGCACCTAGGTTAAAAGCAGAGAACATTCTGGGCCAGTGTGCACCCAGGTTAAAAGCAGAGAACATTCTGGGCCAGTGTGCACCTAGGTTAAAAGCAGACAACATTCTGGGCCAGTGTGCACCTAGGTTAAAAGCAGAGAACATTCTGGGCCAGTGTGCACCTAGGTTAAAGCAGAGAACATTCTGGGCCAGTGTGCACCTAGGTTAAAGCAGAGAACATTCTGGGCCAGTGTGCTGCACCTAGGTTAAAAGCAGAGAACATTCTGGGCCAGAATGCACCCAGGTTAAAAGCAGAGAATATTCTGTGCCAGTGTGCTGCACCCTACTCTTGGAGAAGTCACACATTCAAACACTTTGACGTCAATGAAAAACCAACTGAGACTCTGTACTGAAATGTTTATATATTTTTCAGGAATAGGCTTTCTATCTGCTAAAAGCATACTCTGTGGAGAGTCTGGTTAAACCAGCCCTGTGGAGTAGGACTGACAGTTGAAGGTTTCTCGATTACAGATCGTGAGGTACAGACAATGCCTTGCAGTTTCACATTAAGTGTAAACCAGATATTGGAGTGGAGACAGAGTGACACGCAATAACAGAACAGATGCAACAATACATCAAAACAACTACCCACTCCTCCAACCCTCTCTCCATCTCCCCATGTCTCTCTCTCCCCATGTCTCCCTCTCTTCATCTCTCCATCTCCCCATGTCTCTCTCTCCCCATGTCTCCCTCTCTTCATCTCTCCATCTCCCCATGTCTCCCTCTCTCCATGTCTCCATCTCCCCATGTCTCCATATCTCCATGTCTCCCTCTCTCCATGTCTCCATATCTCCATGTCTCCATATCTCCATGTCTCCCTCTCCCCATGTCTCCATCTCTTCATCTCTCCATCTCCCCATCTCTCCATGTCTCCATGTCTCCATCTCCCCATGTCTCCATCTCTCCATCTCTCCATCTCTTCATCTCCCCATCTCTCCATGTCTCCATCTCTCCATCTCCATCCCATCTCTCCATCTCCCCATGTCTCATCTCTCCATCTCTCCATGTCTCCATCTCTTCATCTCTTCATCTCTCCATCTCCCCATGTCTCCATCTCCCCATGTCTCCCTCTCTTTATGTCTCCATCTCTCCATCTCCCCATGTCTCCCTCTCTTTATGTCTCCATCTCCCCATCTCCCCATCTCCCCATCTCTCCATCTCTCCATCTCTCCATGTCTTCATCTCTCCATCTCCTCTCCTTTATTCTAATCAAGGCCACTGTCTTGAACGAGTACACAGCACATAAGAGTTATTTTTTCCACACAGCCACACTGGTTGCATCCGAAATGGCACCCTATTCCCTATGTAGTGCACTACTTTTAGCCAAGGCCCATAGGACTCTGTTCAAAAGTAGTGGACCATATAGAGAATAGGGTACCATTTGGAACAGACAGACAGTTGTTTTCTCCACACACAACAGAGTAGTGTGACTCAGTGTGCTCCTGATGGAGGAAAGGGAAGGTAGATCCACGTTGCCACGGAAACAGCTCTCTTGTTGCTACGTCTCGGAACTCAAGGCTCCATTCTATGACCACTTCAACGTTCTGTCGCCTACTGAAGAGTCTAGAGGCCTGACACAAGCCCAGAACCCTTGTTCTTAAAGGGAAATCGGTAATAAACACTTTTTAAAATGTCAAGCACATAATGTTATTATTATTATTTTTTTAAGGGTAAAATGCATTACTTTGAGGTATTTGCCACCCACACAGGCCTATGGAAACAGTATAAAATACATTACTTTGAGGTATTTGCCACCCACACAGGCCTATGGAAACAGTATAAAATGCATTACTTTGAGGTATTTGCCACCCACACAGGCCTATGGAAACAGTATAAAATGCATTACTTTGAGGTATTTGCCACCCACACAGGCCTATGGAAACAGTATAAAATGCATTACTTTGAGGTATTTGCCACCCACACAGGCCTATGGAAACAGTATAAAATACATTCAGTAGATATTCTGTGACATTTCAAACTCATTGAGGCTCATAGTCTATGGTGTAAAGAGAGGAATCAGACAGAGGATAGTCTGGTCAAGAGATTTGATCTGTGTCCCAAATGGCATAATATTCCCTATATAGTGTACTACTTTTGACCAGAACCCTATGGGCCCTGATCAAAAGTAATGCACTATGTAGGGAATAGGGTGGCATTTGTGCAAGTTGACGTTTATTGTCATGAATCTTTCCCTGGAGGCATAACTGAGCAATTTCCAGCAAGATAGTCCAGCTGCAAAGTCAAAATGATCTATATTGTAAAAATTCATAAAAACAAAAATTAGCATGTTGGTCTTAATTTAAGGTTAGTGTCTGAAATTAGGGTTAGCAGTGTGGTTAAGGTTATCGTTAAGGTTTGGGTCAGACATTGGGGTTAGCAGTGTGGTTAAGGTTTGGGTCAGACATTGGGGTTAGCAGTGTGGTTAAGGTTTGGGTCAGACATTGGGGTTAGCAGTGTGGTTAAAGTTATCGTTAAGGTTTGGGTCAGACATTAGAGTTAGCAGTGTGGTTAAGGTTTGGGTCAGACATTAGGGTTAGCAGTGTGGTTAAGGTTATCGTTAAGGTTTGGGTCAGACATTGGGGTTAGCAGTGTGGTTAAGGTTATCGTTAAGGTTTGGGTCAGACATTGGGGTTAGCAGTGTGGTTAAGGTTTGGGTCAGACATTAGAGTTAGCAGTGTGGTTAAGGTTATCGTTAAGGTTCGGGTCAGACATTAGGGTTAGCAGTGTGGTTAAGGTTAGGGTTTAAAGTCAGACGTTATGACTTTGTGGCTGTGCCAGCTAGTGACCACTCTGCAGAGCTGCCTCCAGAACAAGATTCATGACAATAAATGCCAACATGCATGACCTCGACTTTTTCTGTTTGTAGTCCTTAACTTGATTAGACATTCTGATGAAACTACAGATAAAAAAAACACAACCTCAGAAAAGAGCAGAGACACTGTTGAGACAAAACCACACGAGGGCAGCAGAGATAAAGACATGGTCGATTTCACAATGACAAAACATCAAGAACACCTTCCATGACATAGACACCAGGTGAATCCAGGTGAAGGCTATGATCCCTTATTGATGTCACCTGTTAAATCCACTTCAGTCAGTGTAGATGAAGGGGAGGGTTAAAGAAGGATTTTTAAGCCTTGAGACAATTGAGGTATGGATTGTGTATGTGTGCCATTCAGAGGGTGAATGGGCAAGACAAAATATTTAAGTGCCTTTGAACGGGGTATGGTAGTAGGTGCCAGGCACACCGGTTTGTGTCAAGAACTGCAACACTGCTGGGTTTTTCACGTTTAACAGTTTCCCGTGTGTATCAAGCATGGCCACCACTCAAAGGACATCCAGCCAACTTGACAACTGTGGGAAACATTGGAGTCAACATGGGCCAGCATCCATGTGGAACACTTTCAACACCTTGTAGAGTCCGTGGCCTGACGAATTGAAGCTGTTCTGAGGGTAAGTGGGGGGGGTTTAGTATAAGTGGGGGGGGGTTTACTAATGTTTAGTATACTCAGTGTAGTTGTTAGTAGATTAAGGGCTTTGTAGACAGACCATGCTAGTTGTTAGTAGACTAAGGGCTTTGATTCTGATTCTCTCTCTCTCTCTATCTCTCCTTCCTTAGTTTCTCTCTCATGATTATCACAAGGAACCTGGCTTCACAAGTTCCCATCATTCCCTTGTGATGTCACTAGCCTGCTGTCCTCCTCTTGTCCTCCCCCACCCCATCTCCTCTGCTGCTGTCCTCCCCCACAACACCTCCTCTGCTGCTGTCCTCCTCTTGTCCTCCCCCACCCCACCTCCTCTGCTGCTGTCCTCCCCCACCCCACCTCCTCTGCTGCTGTCCTCCCCCACCCCACCTCCTCTGCTGCTGTCCTCCTCTTGTCCTCACCCGCCCCGCCCCACCTCCTCTGCTGCTGTCCTCCTCTTGTCCTCTCCCGCCCCTCCTCCTCTGCTGCTGTCCTCCTCTTGTCCTCTCCAGTCCCACCTCCTCTGCTGCTGTCCTCCTCTTGTCCCCACTGCCCCGCCCCCCCTCCTCTGCTGCTGTCCTCTTGTCCCCACTGCCCCGCCCCACCTCCTCTGCTGCTGTCCTCCTCTTGTCCTCTCCCGCCCCACCTCCTCTGCTGCTGTCCTCCTCTTGTTCTCCCAACCTCACCTCCTCTGCTGCTGCTGTCCTCCATCTCCCGGCCCCCTAAGCAGTGACATCAGCGTGCCTCTCTTTCTCTGCAGTGACATCAGCAGGTCTCTCTTGGTTTGGGCACAAGGACTGCGCAGGAGTCTGTTTTCAGGAGGAATAAAGACATAAGTCTGTTGTCAGAAAGAAATAAAGACCGGATTCTGTTTTCAGGAGGAATAAAGACAGGAGTCTGTTTTCAGGAGGAATAAGGACAGAAGTCTGTTGTCAGAAAGGAATAAAGACAGAAGTCTGTTGTCAGGAGGAATAAAGACAGGAGTCTGTTTTCAGGAGGAATAAGGACAGAAGTCTGTTGTCAGAAAGGAATAAAGACAGAAGTCTGTTGTCAGAAAGGAATAAAGACAGAAGTCTGTTTTCAGAAGGAATAAAGACAGGAATCTGTTTTCAGGAGGAATAAAGACAGGAGTCTGTTTTCAGGAGGAATAAAGACAGGAGTCTGTTTTCAGGAGGAATAAAGACAGGAGTCTGTTTTCAGGAGGAATAAAGACAGGAGTCTGTTTTCAGGAGGAATAAAGACAGGAGTCTGTTTTCAGAAGGAATAAAGACAGGAGTCTGTTTTCAGGAGGAATAAAGACAGGAATCTGTTTTCAGGAGGAATAAAGACAGGAGTCTGTTTTCAGGAGGAATAAAGACAGGGGTCTGTTTTCAGGAAGAATAAAGACAGGAGTCTGTTTTCAGGAGGAATAAAGACAGGAGTCTGTTTTCAGGAGGAATAAAGACAGGAGTCTGTTTTCAGGAGGATTAAAGACAGGAGTCTGTTTTCAGGAGGAATAAAGACAGGAATCTGTTTTCAGGAGGAATAAAGACAGGCGTCTGTTTTCAGGAGGAATAAAGACAGGAGTCTGTTTTCAGGAGGAATAAGGACAGAAGTCTGTTGTCAGAAAGGAATAAAGACAGGAGTCTGTTTTCAGGAGGAATAAGGACAGAAGTCTGTTGTCAGGAGGAATAAAGACAGGAGTCTGTTTTCAGGAGGAATAAGGACAGAAGTCTGTTGTCAGAAAGGAATAAAGACAGAAGTCTGTTTTCAGGAGGAATAAAGACAGGAGTCTGTTTTCAGAAGGAATAAAGACAGGAGTCTGTTTTCAGGAGGAATAAAGACAGGAATCTGTTTTCAGGAGGAATAAAGACAGGAGTCTGTTTTCAGGAGGAATAAAGACAGGAGTCTGTTTTCAGGAGGAATAAAGACAGGAGTCTGTTTTCAGGAGGAATAAAGACAGGAGTCTGTTTTCAGGAGGAATAAAGACAGGCGTCTGTTTTCAGGAGGAATAAAGACAGGAATCTGTTTTCAGGAGGAATAAAGACAGGAGTCTGTTTTCAGGAGGAATAAAGACAGGAGTCTGTTTTCAGGAGGAATAAAGACAGGTGTCTGTTTTCAGGAGGAATAAAGACAGGAGTCTGTTTTCAGGAGGAATAAAGACAGGAGTCTGTTTTCAGGAGGAATAAAGACAGGAGTCTGTTTTCAGGAGGAATAAAGACAGGAGTCTGTTTTCAGAAGGAATAAAGACAGGAGTCTGTTTTCAGGAGGAATAAAGACAGGAATCTGTTTTCAGGAGGAATAAAGACAGGAGTCTGTTTTCAGGAGGAATAAAGACAGGGGTCTGTTTTCAGGAAGAATAAAGACAGGAGTCTGTTTTCAGGAGGAATAAAGACAGGAGTCTGTTTTCAGGAGGAATAAAGACAGGAGTCTGTTTTCAGGAGGATTAAAGACAGGAGTCTGTTTTCAGGAGGAATAAAGACAGGAATCTGTTTTCAGGAGGAATAAAGACAGGCGTCTGTTTTCAGGAGGAATAAAGACAGGAGTCTGTTTTCAGGAGGAATAAGGACAGAAGTCTGTTGTCAGAAAGGAATAAAGACAGGAGTCTGTTTTCAGGAGGAATAAGGACAGAAGTCTGTTGTCAGGAGGAATAAAGACAGGAGTCTGTTTTCAGGAGGAATAAGGACAGAAGTCTGTTGTCAGAAAGGAATAAAGACAGAAGTCTGTTTTCAGAAGGAATAAAGACAGGAGTCTGTTTTCAGGAGGAATAAAGACAGGAATCTGTTTTCAGGAGGAATAAAGACAGGAGTCTGTTTTCAGGAGGAATAAAGACAGGAGTCTGTTTTCAGGAGGAATAAAGACAGGAGTCTGTTTTCAGGAGGAATAAAGACAGGAGTCTGTTTTCAGGAGGAATAAAGACAGGCGTCTGTTTTCAGGAGGAATAAAGACAGGAATCTGTTTTCAGGAGGAATAAAGACAGGAGTCTGTTTTCAGGAGGAATAAAGACAGGAGTCTGTTTTCAGGAGGAATAAAGACAGGTGTCTGTTTTCAGGAGGAATAAAGACAGGAGTCTGTTTTCAGGAGGAATAAAGACAGGAGTCTGTTTTCAGGAGGAATAAAGACAGGTGTCTGTTTTCAGGAGGAATAAAGACAGGAGTCTGTTGTCAGAAAGGAATAAAGTCAGGAGTCTGTTTCCAGGAGGAATGAAGACAGGCTAGTGGCGGCGGCCTGACAGAGATCGATGGAGGCCTAGAGAGAACAAATGAGGCAGGGGATATTGTGTCCTCAAAGAGCACCCTATTCTTATAAGGCTCTGATCTAAAGTAATGCACTATATAGGGAATAGGGTGCCATTGAGCTCTGGACTAAAGTAGTGCACTATATAGGGAATAGGGTGCCATTTGGTACACAATCTCCAAGTGGAATCTTTGTCACTTCAAGGCGGAGGGAGCAGGTATTTCCTGAATATCCTGATTCCTCTCAAACAATGGAGTCAGTCACATGATCAGCAGATGTCCTCTGTCAACCTGTATTGTATAGGAATGCTCTTCCACTTTGATTACAGTTGATTACAGGTTAATCTCTGCTCTATTATTACTATGTGTGTGTGTGTGTGTGTGTGTGTGTGTGTGTGTGTGTGTGTGTGTGTGTGTGTGTGTGTGTGTGTGTGTGTGTGTGTGTGTGTGTGTGTGTGTGTTCTGTCATCACCTATCCTCAAACACCTCAAAGTTATGAGAAGTAGCTTTTCTGGTTTCTCCCGGACCGTTCACTGTATGTGGTGAAATGAGAAAACAGGCGTGTCTGTGTGTCTGTGTGTGTGTGTGTGTGTGTGTGTGTGTGTGTGTGTGTGTGTGTGTGTGTGTGTGTGTGTGTGTGTGTGTGTGTGTGTGTGTGTGTGTGTGTGTGTGTGTGAATAGGAAATAGAGTGCTTAGTGGAATCCCTTAGGATCTCCACTTTGTCTTAATATGACCCTGAGAGAATGTCATTACTGTAAGTGCTGTGAGTCATCATCATCATCACCACCTTCATCGTCATTCCTATAATCATCATCATCACCACCTTCATCATCATTCCTATCATCATCATCATCATTATCATCATCATCATCACCACCTTCATCGTCATTCCTATAGTCATCATCATCATCATTGTCATCACCACCTTCATCATCATTCCTATAATCATCATCATCACCACCTTCATCGTCATTCCTATAGTCATCATCATCATCATCATCATCATCATCATCACCACCTTCATCGTCATTCCTATAGTCATCATCATCATCATCCCACCTTCATCGTCATTCCTATAGTCATCATCAGCCTCATCATCATCATCACCACCTTCATCGTCATTCCTATAATCATCATCATCATCATCACCACATTCATCATCATTCCTATAATCATCATCATCATCATCATCACCACCTCCATCTTCATTCCTATAGTCATCATCATCATCTCCACCTTCATCGTCATTCCTATAGTCATCATCATCATCATCACCACCTTCATCGTCATTCCTATAATCATCATCCTCATCATCATCTCCACCTTCATCTTCATTCCTATAATCATCATCATCATCACCACCTTCATCGTCATTCCTATAGTCATCATCATCATCATCCCACCTTCATCGTCATTCCTATAGTCATCATCAGCCTCATCATCATCATCACCACCTTCATCGTCATTCCTATAATCATCATCATCATCATCACCACATTCATCATCATTCCTATAATCATCATCATCATCATCATCACCACCTCCATCTTCATTCCTATAGTCATCATCATCATCTCCACCTTCATCGTCATTCCTATAGTCATCATCATCATCATCACCACCTTCATCGTCATTCCTATAATCATCATCCTCATCATCATCTCCACCTTCATCTTCATTCCTATAATCATCATCATCATCATCACTTTCAGTGACATTCCTATAATCATCATCATCATCATCAACACCTTCATCTTCATTCCTATTGTCATCATCATCATCATCATCATCACCACCTTCATCGTCATTCCTATAATCATCATCATCATCATCATCACCACCTTCATCGTCATTCCTATAGTCATCATCATCATCATCACCACCTTCATCGTCATTCCTATAATTATCATCATCATCCTCACCATCGTCATTCCTATAATCATCATCATCATCATCATTACTACCTTCATCTTCATTCCTATAGTCATCATCATCATCACCACCTTCATCGTCATTCCTATAATCATCATCATCATCATCACCACCTTCATCGTCATTCCTATAATCATCATCATCATCACCACCTTCATCTTCATTCCTATAGTCATCATCATCATCATCACCACCTTCATCGTCATTCCTATAATCATCATCATCATCATCACCACCTTCATCGTCATTCCTATAATCATCATCATCATCATCTCCACCTTCATCTCCATTCCTATAGTCATCATCATCATCTCCACCTTCATCGTCATTCCTATAATCATCATCATCATCATCATCACCACCTTCATCGTCATTCCTATAGTCATCATCATCATCATCACCTTCATCGTCATTCCTATAGTCATCATCATCATCATCACCACCTTCATCGTCATTCCTATAGTCATCATCATCATCATCACCACCTTCATCGTCATTCCTATAATCATCATCATCATCATCTCCACCTTCATCGTCATTCCTATAGTCATCATCATCATCACCACCTTCATCTTCATTCCTATAGTCATCATCATCATCATCATTGTCATCACCACCTTCATCGTCATTCCTATAATCATCATCATCATCATCACCACCTTCATCTTCATTCCTATAGTCATCCTTGTCATCATCATCATCATCATCATCACCAGCTGCAGCATCACATAACTACATACAGTGTATTCGGAAAGTATTCAGACCCCTTGACGTTTTCCACATTTTGTTACGTTATTCTAATCTGTCAGCCTTATTCTAAAATTGATTAAATGCATTTTTTTCCTCATCAATGTACACACAATACCCCATAATGACATCACAATACCCCATAATGACATCACAATACCCCATAATGACAAAGCAAAAACAGGTTTTTCGAAAAATGTTGCACATATTAAAAAACAGAAATACCCAATTTACATAAGTATTTAGACCCTTTGCTATGAGACTTGAAATTGAGCTCAGGTGCATCCTGTTTCCATTGGTCATCCTTGAGATGTTTCTACAACTTGATTGGAGTCCACCTGTGGCAAATGCAATTGATTGGACATGATTTGGAAAGGCACACACCTGTCTATATGTCCCACTGTTGACAGTGCATGTCAGAACATCAACCAAGCCATGAGGTCGAAGGAATTGTGCGTAGAGCTCCGAGACAGGATTGTGTCGAGGTACGGGTCTGGGGAAGGGTACCAAAAATGTCTGCAGCGTTGAAGGTCCTCAAGAACACAGTGGCCTCCATCATTCTTAAATGGAAGAAGTTTGGAACCACCAAGCTGGCCCCTCGGCCAAAGTTCCTCTGTGGAGATGGGAGAACCTTCCAGAAGGACAACCATCTCTGCAGCACTCCATCAATCAGGCCTTTATGTTAGAGTGGCCAGATGGAAGCCACTCCTCAGTGAAAGGCACATGACAGCCCGCTTGGAGTTTGCTAAAAGGGACCTAACCTGACTGGGAGACTAGTCAGGATTGGGCAAAGATGAACGGAGCAAAGTACAGAGAGATCCTTGATGAAAACCTGCTCCAGAGCGCTCAGGACCTCAGACTGGGGAGAAGGTTCAACTTCCAACAGGACAATGACCCTAAGCGCACAGCCAAGACAACACAGGAGTGGCTTCGGGACAAGTCTCTGCATGTCCTTGAGTGGCCCAGCCAGAGCCCGGACTTGAACCCGATCAACATCTCTGGGAAGACCTGAAAGTAGCTGTGCAGCGACGCTCCCCATCCAACCTGCAGAGAAGAATGGGAGAAACTCCCCAAATACAGGTGTGCCAAGCTTGTAGCATCATACCCAGGAAGACTCAAGGCTGTAATCGCTGGCAAAGGTGCTTCAACAATGTACTGAGTAAAGGGTCTGAATAGTTAAGTAAATGTGATATTTCTGTTTTATTCTTTATACATTTATACACATTTCTAAAAAACGGTTTTTGCTTTGTCATTATGGGGTATTGTGTGAGGATTGATGAGTGGGGGAAAAAAACATTTTTTTCAAGGCTGTAACGTAACAAAATGTGGAAAAAGTCAAGGGGTCTGATTACATTACGAATGCACTGTATATATGGCCTATGTCAATTAGGTTTTCTCTCCATCTATCTCTCTATAATCTGTCATAGATCCTTACTCTCCATCTATCTCTCTATAATCTGTCATAGATACTGACCGCCCTTGCTGTCTCTGCCTGGCCGGTTCCCCTCTCTCCACTGGGATTCTCTGCCTCTAACCCTATTACAGGGGCTGAGTCACTGGCTTAGTGGTGCTCTTTCATGCTGTCCCTAGGAGGGGTGCGTCACTTGAGTGGGTTGAGTCACTGACGTGATCTTCCTGTCTGGGTTGGCGCCCCCCCTTGGGTTGTGCCGTGGCGGAGATCTTTGTGGGCTATACTCGGCCTTGTATCAGGATGGTAAATTGGTGGTTGAAGATATCCCTCTAGTGGTGTGGGGGCTGTGCTTTGGCAAAGTGGGTGGGGTTATATCCTTCCTGTTTGGCCCTGTCTGGGGGTATCATCGGATGGGGCCACAGTGTCTCCTGACCCCTCCTGTCTCAGCCTCCAGTATTTATGCTGCAGTAGTTTATGTGTCGGGGGCTAGGGTCAGTTTGTTATATCTGGAGTACTTCTCCTGTCTTATCCGGTGTCCTGTGTGAATTCAAGTATGCTCTCTCTAATTCTCTCTTTCTCTCTTTCTTTCTCTCTCTCGGAGGACCTGAGCCCTAGGACCATGCCTCAGGACTACCTGGCATGATGACTCCTTGCTGTCCCCAGTCCACCTGGCCGTGCTGCTGCTCCAGTTTCAACTGTTCTGCTTGCGGCTATGGAACCCTGACCTGTTCACCGGACGTGCTACATGTCCCAGACCTGCTGTTTTCAACTCTCTAGAGACCGCAGGAGCGGTAGAGATACTCTTAATGATCGGCTATGAAAAGCCAACTGACATTTACTCCTGAGGTGCTGACTTGCTGCACCCTCGACAACTACTGTGATTATTATTATTTGACCATGCTGGTCATTTATGAACATTTGAACATCTTGGCCATGTTCTGTTATAATCTCCACCCGGCACAGCCAGAAGAGGACTGGCCACCCTTCATAGCCTGGTTCCTCTCTAGGTTTCTTCCTAGGTTTTGTCCTTTCTAGGGAGTTTTTCCTAGCCACCGTGCTTCTACACCTGCATTGCTTGCTGTTTGGGGTTTTAGGCTGGGTTTCTGTACAGCACTTTGAGATATCAGCTGATGTAAGAAGGGCTATATAAATAGATTTGATTTGACTCTCCATATATCTCTCTATAATCTGTCATAGATACTGACTCTCCATATATCTCTCTATAATCTGTCATAGATACTGACTCTCCATCTATCTCTCTATAATCTGTCATAGATACTGACTCTCCATCTATCTCTCTATAATCTGTCATAGATACTGACTCTCCATCTAACTCTCTATAATCTGTCATAGATACTGACTCTCCATCTCTCTCTATAATCTGTCATAGATACTGACTCTCCATCTAACTCTCTATAATCTGTCATAGATACTGACTCTCCATATATCTCTCTATAATCTGTCATAGATACTGACTCTCCATATATCTCTCTATAATCTGTCATAGATACTGACTCTCCATCTAACTCTCTATAATCTGTCATAGATACTGACTCTCCATCTATCTCTCTATAATCTGTCATAGATACTGACTCTCCATCTATCTCTCTATAATCTGTCATAGATACTGACTCTCCATCTATCTCTCTATAATCTGTCATAGATACTGACTCTCCATCTAACTCTCTATAATCTGTCATAGATACTGACTCTCCATCTAACTCTCTATAATCTGTCATAGATACTGACTCTCCATATATCTCTCTATAATCTGTCATAGATACTGACTCTCCATATATCTCTCTATAATCTGTCATAGATACTGACTCTCCATCTAACTCTCTATAATCTGTCATAGATACTGACTCTCCATCTCTCTCTATAATCTGTCATAGATACTGACTCTCCATCTAACTCTCTATAATCTGTCATAGATACTGACTCTCCATATATCTCTCTATAATCTGTCATAGACACTGACTCTCCATATATCTCTCTATAATCTGTCATAGATACTGACTCTCCATCTAACTCTCTATAATCTGTCATAGATACTGACTCTCCATCTATCTCTCTATAATCTGTCATAGATACTGACTCTCCATCTATCTCTCTATAATCTGTCATAGATACTGACTCTCCATCTATCTCTCTATAATCTGTCATAGATACTGACTCTCCATCTAACTCTCTATAATATGTCATAGATACTGACTCTCCATCTCTCTCTATAATCTGTCATAGATACTGACTCTCCATCTAACTCTCTATAATCTGTCATAGATACTGACTCTCCATCTAACTCTCTATAATCTGTCATAGATACTGACTCTCCATATATCTCTCTATAATCTGTCATAGATACTGACTCTCCATCTAACTCTCTATAATCTGTCATAGATACTGACTCTCCATCTAACTCTCTATAATCTGTCATAGATACTGACTCTCCATCTATCTCTCTATAATCTGTCATAGATACTGACTCTCCATCTCTCTATAATCTGTCATAGATACTGACTCTCCATCTATCTCTCTATAATCTGTCATAGATACTGACTCTCCATCTAACTCTCTATAATCTGTCATAGATACTGACTCTCCATCTCTCTCTATAATCTGTCATAGATACTGACTCTCCATCTAACTCTCTATAATCTGTCATAGATACTGACTCTCCATATATCTCTCTATAATCTGTCATAGATACTGACTCTCCATCTAACTCTCTATAATCTGTCATAGATACTGACTCTCCATCTAACTCTCTATAATCTGTTATAGATACTGACTCTCCATCTATCTCTCTATAATCTGTCATAGATACTGACTCTCCATCTCTCTATAATCTGTCATAGATACTGACTCTCCATCTATCTCTCTATAATCTGTCATAGATACTGACTCTCCATCTAACTCTCTATAATCTGTCATAGATACTGACTTTCCATCTCTCTCTATAATCTGTCATAGATACTGACTCTCCATCTAACTCTCTATAATCTGTCATAGATACTGACTCTCCATATATCTCTCTATAATCTGTCATAGATACTGACTCTCCATCTAACTCTCTATAATCTGTCATAGATACTGACTCTCCATATAAATCTCACCCGCCAATAGTGCAGTACCACACCAGTATATATCTGTATGATGAGAAATGAAGGACCATTTGTTAAAGTACTCCCCAAACAGACCAAGAGCTGTGTCTGACACCCTGTATGTGAAAGTGTCCCCACTACACTGGTCTGTGACAGGTCATTTGGCCTCTGACTGGAGAGAATAGAGAGAGAAGGAGAGAGAGATGTCTTCATTCTTTTGGAACTTTTGTGAGTGTAATGTATACTGTACATGTATTATTGTTTATTTCACTTTTGTTTATCTATTTTACTTGCTTTGGCAATGTAAACATATGTTTCCCATGCCAATAAAGCCCCTTAAATTGAAAAATACATTGGATTGCGAGAGAGAGAGAGAATGAAGTTGCTTACCACCCGGGATACAACGGGTTAAACCCTGACTCCGCAGGCACAACGCACCCCTCCCTATTCTACCTCTCTCTCCCTCTGTCGTTCCATTTTACTGTGTGTGCTCAGGGGGGTTCTTTGCCATCTGCGAGGACCGCGCTCATGTGTTTGTGTGTTCAGTCTTATGCACACACAATAAACTTTTCTACCGGACACCAGATATAATTTCAAAGACACCTGCACCGAAAACAATAATATTCGGAACATTTCTTCCGGACAAAAACCTTGAACTGCTCTGGAGATCCTTTTTCTTTTGTGGCTTTTAGTACCCTTTTCAACGATTTCTGTTTCATTCGAAACAGGAGCTCGGAAACATGTTGAGGAGAGGAGGTATTTCTTTTGAAAGGTTCCCGAAGTTGGGACGCCAATGACGCGCGATGCAAGAGGTAAGAAGGAAAGGGGGTTCGGGAAACTGCCCAGTGGTTTGGTAGACGTGATTTTCGGTTTGTTTGAGCGGTTCGTTTGGTCGGTTTAGTATTTAACTGTTAGCACCGATAGCTGAGTCACTGTTGTGCTCTGTGCCTGCCTGGTTGGGCTCGCTGCTCTGTTCTGCACTACTGTTTTGGGAAACCGGGCCCTGCTCTGTCCTATCTGACGCAATGTGCTGCATGATGTGGGTTCATTGCCCCAGTTTATACCTAAACTCGGAGGGCGAAACTGATACCTTGGACAGGGCAATTAATCTAGGATATAGCTACAAGCTTGTTAAAACGGTAGACCCAGGTGCTAGGTTGGGCAGACACTTGTCACCAGTAAGGATAGCAGAACGTGAACAAGAAAAAACTATCCCGGATTGCTTAAATCGGACACACCTTTGATGTTAAGTAATGAAGGCTATTGTAGGCATGAGGCCGATAGCCTACTCATTCGTTACAATGTAACAAACTTCAGCAAGGTCTCTGAAGATTCTTTACGACGTAGACAATTCTGAAATCAATCCAGAGATGGACTATTGTCAGAAATTATTTGTGGGCCTCTTTCTAAGGTTTTAAACATTCAAATGAAACCATGATTCCACCTGCATTACACAGTCTCACGTAGGTCTACCTGTGTCCAACCCAGGGATTTACAGGTCCCTACCCACCAGTGCCGTCTACACTTGCAGGCCTTTGAGCCTACATCAAGAATAGGCCTATAACACGTCTTCACGCTCAGTCATACATAATTTATAACTTGTACTTGTGCTCATGCAGGGTTGGAGTTATGTTTAATCAAGGGCTAGGTCATGGTCTCTCAGTTGTATAAGGGAATCATTATGTCCTCTTAGAGACGACAGATATTAAAGGGGAAATCTGCAGTTTCTACATCAGACTAATAAAGGAATAATATGTACCCATTGATTATTGAAGAATATAACTTATAAATTCCTCACGAGCTTAGTTCAACTGTGGTACCCCATCAGAACCCTAAATATAAACTGGTTTTACTCCAGTGTTTGCAAACAAAGTAAATGTAAACAAACACTGTGTAGCCTCAAAACATTGTTAAAACTATAATTGTATCATGGATGGTCAGTCCTTGCATCCATAGCTCTGTCTATGAATATGAGATTGGTTACATTTCTCCAGCCCCGTCCTTCAGGTTTTTACTGAAACAGTGACGAGGACTATGCTTTGTTATTGTTTCAACTACGGATTGCCCCTTTAAGTGTCCTCTTATATTTGTGTTGTTTTGATGAGTTTGTCTTCAGGGTCAGAGTGGAGTGTTGGTTTGTCAGACCAGCCCTGTTTGTGTGTGTGTGTGTGTGTGTGTGTGTGTGTGTGTGTGTGTGTGTGTGTGTGTGTGTGTGTGTGTGTGTGTGTGTGTGTGTGTGTGTGTGTGTGTGTGTGTGTGTGTGTGTGTGTGTGTGAGAGAGCTGTCCAATGCCCACTGTTTCTTTTTGACCCACTGACTGAATGAGAGAAGGAGATGGTACCGATGGTACCGCATGTCAAGGTGGATATGCTGTAAGGTACACAGTAGTGTAGTTCTATCCTCAAGCCTGCATTATGGATGGAGTGAGGAAAGAGAAAGGAAATAGAACCCATTCCTAATTTAGATAGAAAACAGAGGACCTAGCCTGAGTGGTGCAGCTAGGACCTAGCCTGAGTGGTGCAGTTAGGACCTAGCCTGAGTGGTGCAGTTAGGACCTAGCCTGAGTGGTGCAGCTAGGACCTAGCCTGAGTGGTGCAGCTAGGACCTAGCCTGAGTGGTGCAGCTAGGACCTAGCCTGAGTGGTGCAGTTAGGACCTAGCCTGAGTGGTGCAGTTAGGACCTAGCCTGAGTGGTGCAGCTAGGACCTAGCCTGAGTGGTGCAGCTAGGACCTAGCCTGAGTGGTGCAGCTAGGACCTAGCCTGAGTGGTGCAGCTAGGACCTAGCCTGAGTGGTGCAGCTAGGACCTAGCCTGAGTGGTGCAGTTAGGACCTAGCCTGAGTGGTGCAGTTAGGACCTAGCCTGAGTGCTGCAGCTAGGACCTAGCCTGAGTGCTGCAGCTAGGACTTAGCCTGAGTGGTGCAGTTAGGACCTAGCCTGAGTGGTGCAGCTAGGACCTAGCCTGAGTGCTGCAGCTAGGACCTAGCCTGAGTGGTGCAGCTAGGACCTAGCCTGATTGCTGCAGTTAGGACCTAGCCTGAGTGCTGCAGTTAGGACCTAGCCTGAGTGGTGCAGCTAGGACCTAGCCTGAGTGCTGCAGCTAGGACCTAGCCTGAGTGCTGCAGCTAGGACCTAGCCTGAGTGGTGCAGCTAGGACCTAGCCTGAGTGCTGCAGCTAGGACCTAGCCTGAGTGGTGCAGCTAGGACCTAGCCTGAGTGGTGCAGCTAGGACCTAGCCTGAGTGCTGCAGTTAGGACCTAGCCTGAGTGCTGCAGTTAGGACCTAGCCTGAGTGGTGCAGCTAGGACCTAGCATGAGTGCTGCAGTTAGGACCTAGCCTGAGTGGTGCAGCTAGGACCTAGCCTGAGTGGTGCAGCTAGGACCTAGCCTGAGTGGTGCAGCTAGGACCTAGCCTGAGTGGTGCAGTTAGGACCTAGCCTGAGTGGTGCAGCTAGGACCTAGCCTGAGTGCTGCAGCTAGGACCTAGCCTGAGTGCTGCAGTTAGGACCTAGCCTGAGTGGTGCAGCTAGGACCTAGCCTGAGTGGTGCAGTTAGGACCTAGCCTGAGTGCTGCAGCTAGGACCTAGCCTGAGTGGTGCAGCTAGGACCTAGCCTGAGTGGACCAGGCTAAAGAAGGAGACAACAGATCTGGGACCAGGCTATAGAAGGAGAAAACAGACCTGGGACCAGGCTATAGAAGGAGACAACAGATCTGGGGCCAGGCTACAGAAGGAGAAAACAGATCTGGGACCAGGCTAGGTCCTAGCTGCAGAATCATTTAATAAACTACAGGATAATATTATATATATTTTTCTGTTAAATAGGGGATTGATCACTATGGACCAATGTAATGATCACACACACACACACACACACACACACACACACACACACACACACACACACACACACACACACACACACACACACACACACACACACACACACACACACACCCTCCATCTATTCCCAACTCCACTCTCTCCTGCAGCGCACAGGGCTCTCTAACTTGACCATTTTTATAGCTATTTCCTGTACAGACTCCAACACAGGAATGCCAGGAATACATCAGTGTTGTCCCAGGGCCGGTAGATGGTAGAGGGAGGAAATGAAGCCAAATACAATGCATACGTAGCTAGGAGCTGAACATTAACCTGCCTGGTGACTGAGGCCTTGTACAGAAAGTCCCCTATCCCCAATAGGCCCTTGTCAAAACCACCCCTATCCCCTATAGGCCCTTGTCAAAACCAGCCCTATCCCCTATAGGCCCTTGTCAAAACCAGCCCTATCCCCTATAGGCCCTTGTCAAAACCAGCCCTATCCCCTATAGGCCCTTGTCAAAACCAAAACCAGCCCTATCCCCTATAGGCCCTTGTCAAAACCAAAACCACCCCTATCCCCTAGTCAAAAGTAAAAAAAAAAAAAAAAAGTTGTAGGGTTGTTTCTGGTCTGGATGTGGAAGGACCACTGGAGATAGTGGTAGTGGGGTTGTGTCTGGCCTGGATGTGGAAGGACCACTGGAGATAGTGGTAGTGGGGTTGTGTCTGGTCTGGATGTGGAAGGACCACTGGAGATAGTGGTAGTGGGGTTGTGTCTGGCCTGGATGTGGAAGGACCACTGGAGATAGTGGTAGTGGGGTTGTGTCTGGTCTGGATGTGGAAGGACCACTGGAGATAGTGGTAGTGGGGTTGTGTCTGGTCTGGATGTGGAAGGACCACTGGAGATAGTGGTAGTGGGGTTGTGTCTGGCCTGGATGTGGAAGGACCATTGGAGATAGTGGTAGTGGGGTTGTGTCTGGTCTGGATGTGGAAGGACCACTGGAGATAGTGGTAGTGGGGTTGTGCCTGGCCTGGATGTGGAAGGACCACTGGAGATAGTGGTAGTAGGGTTGTGTCTGGTCTGGATGTGGAAGGACCACTGGAGATAGTGGTAGTGGGGTTGTGTCTGGCCTGGATGTGGAAGGACCACTGGAGATAGTGGTAGTGGGGTTGTGTCTGGCCTGGATGTGGAAGGACCACTGGAGATAGTGGTAGTGGGGTTGTTTCTGGTCTGGATGTGGAAGGACCACTGGAGATAGTGGTAGTGGGGTTGTGTCTGGCCTGGATGTGGAAGGACCACTGGAGATAGTGGTAGTGGGGTTGTGTCTGGCCTGGATGTGGAAGGACCACTGGAGATAGTGGTAGTGGGGTTGTGTCTGGTCTGGATGTGGAAGGACCACTGGAGATAGTGGTAGTGGGGTTGTTTCTGGTCTGGATGTGGAAGGACCACTGGAGATAGTGGTAGTGGGGTTGTGTCTGGTCTGGATGTGGAAGGACCACTGGAGATAGTGGTAGTGGGGTTGTGTCTGGCCTGGATGTGGAAGGACCACTGGAGATAGTGGTAGTGGGGTTGTGTCTGGCCTGGATGTGGAAGGACCACTGGAGATAGTGGTAGTGGGGTTGTGTCTGGCCTGGATGTGGAAGGACCACTGGAGATAGTGGTAGTGGGGTTGTGTCTGGTCTGGATGTGGAAGGACCACTGGAGATAGTGGTAGTGGGGTTGTGTCTGGTCTGGATGTGGAATGACCACTGGAGATAGTGGTAGTGGGGTTGTGTCTGGCCTGGATGTGGAAGGACCACTGGAGATAGTGGTAGTGGGGTTGTTTCTGGTCTGGATGTGGAAGGACCACTGGAGATAGTGGTAGTGGGGTTGTGTCTGGTCTGGATGTGGAAGGACCACTGGAGATAGTGGTAGTGGGGTTGTGTCTGGTCTGGATGTGGAAGGACCACTGGAGATAGTGGTAGTGGGGTTGTGTCTGGTCTGGATGTGGAATGACCACTGGAGATAGTGGTAGTGGGGTTGTGTCTGGCCTGGATGTGGAAGGACCACTGGAGATAGTGGTAGTGGGGTTGTGTCTGGTCTGGATGTGGAAGGACCACTGGAGATAGTGGTAGTGGGGTTGTGTCTGGCCTGGATGTGGAAGGACCACTGGAGATAGTGGTAGTGGGGTTGTGTCTGGCCTGGATGTAGAAGGACCACTGGAGATAGTGGTAGTGGGGTTGTGTCTGGTCTGGATGTGGAAGGACCACTGGAGATAGTGGTAGTGGGGTTGTTTCTGGTCTGGATGTGGAAGGACCACTGGAGATAGTGGTAGTGGGGTTGTGTCTGGTCTGGATGTGGAAGGACCACTGGAGATAGTGGTAGTGGGGTTGTTTCTGGTCTGGATGTGGAAGGACCACTGGAGATAGTGGTAGTGGGGTTGTGTCTGGCCTGGATGTGGAAGGACCACTGGAGATAGTGGTAGTGGGGTTGTGTCTGGCCTGGATGTGGAAGGACCACTGGAGATAGTGGTAGTGGGGTTGTGTCTGGCCTGGATGTGGAAGGACCACTGGAGATAGTGGTAGTGGGGTTGTGTCTGGTCTGGATGTGGAAGGACCACTGGAGATAGTGGTAGTGGGGTTGTGTCTGGTCTGGATGTGGAATGACCACTGGAGATAGTGGTAGTGGGGTTGTGTCTGGCCTGGATGTGGAAGGACCACTGGAGATAGTGGTAGTGGGGTTGTTTCTGGTCTGGATGTGGAAGGACCACTGGAGATAGTGGTAGTGGGGTTGTATCTGGTCTGGATGTGGAAGGACCACTGGAGATAGTGGTAGTGGGGTTGTGTCTGGTCTGGATGTGGAAGGACCACTGGAGATAGTGGTAGTGGGGTTGTGTCTGGTCTGGATGTGGAATGACCACTGGAGATAGTGGTAGTGGGGTTGTGTCTGGCCTGGATGTGGAAGGACCACTGGAGATAGTGGTAGTGGGGTTGTTTCTGGTCTGGATGTGGAAGGACCACTGGAGATAGTGGTAGTGGGGTTGTGTCTGGTCTGGATGTGGAAGGACCACTGGAGATAGTGGTAGTGGGGTTGTGTCTGGCCTGGATGTGGAAGGACCACTGGAGATAGTGGTAGTGGGGTTGTGTCTGGCCTGGATGTGGAAGGACCACTGGAGATAGTGGTAGTGGGGTTGTGTCTGGCCTGGATGTGGAAGGACCACTGGAGATAGTGGTAGTGGGGTTGTGTCTGGTCTGGATGTGGAAGGACCACTGGAGATAGTGGTAGTGGGGTTGTGTCTGGTCTGGATGTGGAATGACCACTGGAGATAGTGGTAGTGGGGTTGTGTCTGGCCTGGATGTGGAAGGACCACTGGAGATAGTGGTAGTGGGGTTGTTTCTGGTCTGGATGTGGAAGGACCACTGGAGATAGTGGTAGTGGGGTTGTGTCTGGTCTGGATGTGGAAGGACCACTGGAGATAGTGGTAGTGGGGTTGTTTCTGGCCTGGATGTGGAAGGACCACTGGAGATAGTGGTAGTGGGGTTGTGTCTGGCCTGGATGTGGAAGGACCACTGGAGATAGTGGTAGTGGGGTTGTTTCTGGTCTGGATGTGGAAGGACCACTGGAGATAGTGGTAGTGGGGTTGTGTCTGGTCTGGATGTGGAAGGACCACTGGAGATAGTGGTAGTGGGGCTGTGTCTGGCCTGGATGTGGAAGGACCACTGGAGATAGTGGTAGTGGGGTTGTGTCTGGCCTGGATGTGGAAGGACCACTGGAGATAGTTGTAGTGGGGTTGTGTCTGGCCTGGATGTGGAAGGACCACTGGAGATAGTGGTAGTGGGGTTGTGTCTGGTCTGGATGTGGAAGGACCACTGGAGATAGTGGTAGTGGGGTTGTGTCTGGCCTGGATGTGGAAGGACCACTGGAGATAGTGGTAGTGGGGTTGTGTCTGGCCTGGATGTGGAAGGACCACTGGAGATAGTGGTAGTGGGGTTGTGTCTGGTCTGGATGTGGATGGACCACTGGAGATAGTGGTAGTGGGGTTGTTTCTGGCCTGGATGTGGAAGGACCACTGGAGATAGTGGTAGTGGGGTTGTGTCTGGCCTGGATGTGGAAGGACCACTGGAGATAGTGGTAGTGGGGTTGTGTCTGGCCTGGATGTGGAAGGACCACTGGAGATAGTGGTAGTGGGGTTGTGTCTGGTCTGGATGTGGAAGGACCACTGGAGATAGTGGTAGTGGGGTTGTGTCTGGCCTGGATGTGGAAGGACCACTGGAGATAGTGGTAGTGGGGTTGTGTCTGGCCTGGATGTGGAAGGACCACTGGAGATAGTGGTAGTGCGGTTGTGTCTGGTCTGGATGTGGAAGGACCACTGGAGATAGTGGTAGTGGGGTTGTGTCTGGCCTGGATGTGGAAGGACCACTGGAGATAGTGGTAGTGGGGTTGTGTCTGGCCTGGATGTGGAAGGACCACTGGAGATAGTGGTAGTGGGGTTGTGTCTGGTCTGGTTGTGGAAGGACCACTGGAGATAGTGGTAGTGGTCATCTGACCGTACAGGAAGCATCCATGGCTGTTTTCATCAGCCACCAGTCTATTTCCAACCAGGACTATGACATTGATGTTACTGTGCAGTTATAGCCATATGGCCTTATATCACAGCAATGGAGGCTAGGTACACCTACTGAGTCACGATCTTATTCTAGTCAGTTACCTGTAATCTCTCTCCTAACACTCGTAACATTAGCAGGCCGGAGGCCAGTGTTCACATGAGAATGTGACTCTGAGTTCCAAGATGAGTTACTTTACATTGTACTGAATAATTGTTAATGTCAATGTTCCTGTTGTCTTAATTGTGTGATCATTTTGTCATCTATGTATTGGTGAATAGACTTGTTTTATCTAGGTAACATTTTACATGAAGGTGGACTTTATAAATGATTTATAAGGGGTTTATTGGGGGGTTATTAGGGGGTTTATTAGGGGTTTATTGGGGGTTTATTAGGGGGTTATGAGGGGTTTATTGGGGGGTTTATTAGGGGTTTATTGGGGGGTTATTATGGGATTATTAGGGGGTTTATTAGGGGTGTATTGGGGGGTTATTATGGGTTTATTATGGGTTTATTATGGGTTTATTAGGGGTTTATTGGGGGGTTATTAGGGGTTTATTAAGGGGTTTATTAGGGGGTTATTAGGGGGTTTATTGGGGGGTTATTAGGATGTTATTAGGGGTTTATTACAGGGTTTATTAGGGGTTTATTGGGGGTTTATTAGGAGGTTATTAGGGGTTTATTAAGGGGTTTATTGGGGGGGGGGGGGGTATTAGGGGGTTTATTAGGGAGTTTATTAGGGTTTATTAGTAGTAAATATATATAATCTATATACCAGTCTTGTCAAAAACCAGGTTTTGCAACGAAGCACTACTTTTCTCTGGGACTTTGGTAATGGGACCAGATTATTAAATCACATTTTCAATACATTCAAGAGGGCTTCAGCTGAATCGATACATTCAAGAGGGCTTCAGCTGGATGGATACATTCAAGAGGGCTTCAGCTGGATCGATACATTCAAGAGGGCTTCAGCTGGATCGATACATTCAAGAGGGCTTCAGCTGGATCGATACATTCAAGAGGGCTTCAGCTGGATCGATACATTCAAGAGGGCTTCAGCTGGATCGATACATTCAAGAGGGCTTCAGCTGGATGGATACATTCAAGAGGGCTTCAGCTGGATTGATACATTCAAGAGGGCTTCAGCTGGATCGATACATTCAAGAGGGCTTCAGCTGGATCGATACATTCAAGAGGGCTTCAGCCCGATCGATACATTCAAGAGGGCTTCAGCTGGATCGATACATTCAAGAGGGCTTCATTTGGATCGATACAAGTCAATCGCACTGCTTCTAAAACACACCATTTACACTACATGACCAACAGTATGTGGACACCTGTTCGTCGAACATCTCATTCCAAAATCATGGGCCTTAATATGGAGTTGTTCCCCACTTTGCTGCTATAACAGCCTCAACTCTTCTGGGAAGGCTTTCCACTAGATGATGGAACATTTCTGCGGGGACTTGCTTCCATTCAGCCACGAGCATTAGTGGGGTCGGGCACTGATGTTGGGCGATTAATCCTGATCTCAACAAACCATTTCTGCATGGACCTCACTTTGTGTACGGGGGCATTGTTACACTGAAACAAGAAAGGGCCTTCCTCAAACTGTTGCCACAAAGTTTGAAGCACAGAATTGTCTAGAATGTTATTGTATGCTGTAGCAAGAAGATTTCCCTTCACTGGAACTGAAGGGCCCGAACCATGAAAAACAGCCCCAGACCATTATTCCTTCTTACTGTTGGAACTATGCATTAGGGCAGCTAGCGCTCTCCTGGCATCAGCCAAACCCAGATTTGTCTGTCGGACTGCCAGATGGTGAAGAGTGATTCATCACTCCAGGGAACGTGTTTCCACTACTCCAGAGTCCAATGGCGGCGAGCTTTACACCACTCCAGCAGACGCTTGGCCTGTGTGTGGCTGCCCGGCCATGGAAACCCATTTCATGAAGCTCCCGACGAACAGTTCTTGTGTTGACATTGCTTCCAGAGGCAGTTTGGAACTCGGTAGTGAGTGTTGCAACCGAGGACAGACCATTTTTACGCGCTACGTGCTTCAGCACACAGCTTGTGTGGCCTACCACTTCGCAGCTGAGCTGTTGTTGCTCCTAGACGTTTCCACTTCACAATAACAGCACTTACAGTTGACCGGGGCAGCTGTAGCAAGGTAGAAATTTGACAAACTGACTTGTTGGAAAGGTGGCATGTTGGAAAGATGGCAACTGAAGGGTCACTGAGCTCTTCAGTATGGGCCGGGCTGTTTGTCTATGGAGATTGCATGGCGGTGTGCTCAATTTTATACACCTGTCAGCAACGGGTGTGGATGTTATAGCCGAATCCACTAATTTGAAGGGGTGTCCACATACTTTTGTATATATAGTATACCATTCACTTATTAACCAGCCTTCAATCCTAAAGCCTCTAGAAGTTTCAGACACGGAGACGTACGACCAGGTCAACTTCTGACTGAGTTAGAGGATAGATCCTCAGTCTGCTTGCTCTAAACACTTTGTTTAATAGGTACTGCTGAATTATGAGAGGAAAGTTACTGGCGTGATGGTGGTGTTTTGGCTGACTCAGGGCCCTGGCAGGATGCTGGTAACATTAAGTCGTTTGTTGTAGTCCCGATCTGGGCTGACTCAGGGCCCTGGCAGCATGCTGGTAACATTAAGTCGTTTGTTGTAGTCCCGATCTGGGCTGACTCAGGGCCCTGGCAGCATGCTGGTAACATTAAGTCGTTTGTTGTAGTCCAGATCTGGGCTGACTCAGGGCCCTGGCAGCATGCTGGTAACATTAAGTCGTTTGTTGTAGTCCCGATCTGGGCTGACTCAGGGCCCTGGCAGCATGCTGGTAACATTAAGTCGTTTGTTGTAGTCCCGATCTGGGCTGACTCAGGGCCCTGGCAGCATGCTGGTAACATTAAGTCGTTTGTTGTAGTCCAGATCTGGGCTGACTCAGGGCCCTGGCAGCATGCTGGTAACATTAAGTCGTTTGTTGTAGTCTAGTCCAGATCTGGGCTGTTCTGTTGTTGTACTATTCTATACCCGTTGTTTCTTCTAAAAGACAGGACACAGAAGAGAGTGCATCATTTTTTACCAGAGTGTATGTAGTTAAAGTCACATCACTTTTCGTGGAGTGCTGCTGGGATGAAACAATCTTGTAAAAGGAAAGTAGTCCCGCACAGTGAATTTCTCCAACATGTATGATTATAAGTGGACAACGCTTCTATCCTATAAGGATCTTCGTCAGGTCTGGGACAGGTATGTGTAAGAGTGTGCAGACAGGTTGGCCCTAAACTTTCTTATACAGTAGTGCAACAGGTACATTCACAGCCGTTTCCTATTACAGTAGTGTAACAGGTTTGTCCGTAGTTGTTTGGTAACTCTCACCTTAGGTGCCCAAGCCGCTTTTCTGCTCTGCTGCCATGGTGATGATGGAATCCTGTTAGAAAAACAAGCAGGGGGTGGGCTCCTCCCTGTCTGTTGCGATGACAAAACTTTCAAAGAAGAAAATGACTATAGACTAAAAATAATCAGTTAGTGATTATTTTTACACCCTCAAAATGAAAGCAAAAGCTTTGACGAAGGCTGTAAGCTTTACAAACAAGTGATACTGACAATGGCAGTGTGTAGGATTTAATTATCTCAATATAAGTCCCAAAATGCACCCTATCCCCTTATAGGCTCTGGTCAAAAGTAGTGCGCTATAAAGGGCTGTGTAGAGGGATGGTAGATCGTCTATAGTCAGCTCTCTCTGTTTGTGGTCAGGTGCCACCATGTCTCTTTATCTTTCTCTCTTGTCCCAAAAGGCACCCTATTCCCTAGTACACTACTTAGAGCACCACTACTACCCTATGGGTTCTGGTCTAAAGTAGTGCACTATATAGGGAATAGGGTGCCATTTGGTCCCTGGTCTAATGGGGTGCACTATATAGGGAATAGGGTGCATTAGGGACACAGCCCTGGTCTACTGGTCACTGATATTACAGTGTGCATCTGTATGTCAGTCTAACTGTGATGTTCTCTTCCTGACCAGGAACACACACTCTGGGCGTCACTGAACTCATCTAGAGGACCTCATCTCATCTCCTCCCCCTGCTTAACTCTACTGACCTCCTCCCCTCCTACCTCCCTCCTCCATCCCAGTTAAAGACTCCCCCTCCTTAACTCTACTGACCTCCTACCTCCCTCCTCCATCCCAGTTAAAGACTCCCCCTCCTTAACTCTACTGACCTCCCCTCCTCCCTCCCTCCTCCATCCCAGTTAAAGACTCCCCCATATTAACTCTACTGACCTCCCCTCCTACCTCCCTCCTCCATCCCAGTTAAAGACTCCCCCATATTAACTCTACTGACCTCCCCTCCTACCTCCCTCCTCCATCCCAGTTAAAGCCTCCCCCCTCCTTAACTCTACCTCCCTCCTCCCCTCCTACCTCCCTCCTCCATCCCAGTTAAAGACTCCCCCTACTTAACTCTACTGACCTCCTCCCCTCCTACCTCCCTCCTCCATCCCAGTTAAAGACTCCCCCATATTAACTCTACTGACCTCCCCTCCTACCTCCCTCCTCCATCCCAGTTAAAGACTCCCCCTCCTTAACTCTACTGACCTCCTACCTCCCTCCTCCATCCCAGTTAAAGACTCCCCCATATTAACTCTACTGACCTCCCCTCCTACCTCCCTCCTCCATCCCAGTTAAAGCCTCCCCCCTCCTTAACTCTACCTCCCTCCTCCCCTCCTACCTCCCTCCTCCATCCCAGTTAAAGACTCCCCCTACTTAACTCTACTGACCTCCTCCCCTCCTACCTCCCTCCTCCATCCCAGTTAAAGACTTCCCCTCCTTAACTCTACTGAGCTCCTCCCCTCCTACCTCCCTCCTCCATCCCAGTTAAAGACTCCCCCTACTTAACTCTACTGACCTCCTCCCCTCCTACCTCCCTCCTCCATCCCAGTTAAAGACTCCCCCTCCTTAACTCTACTGACCTCCCCTCCTACCTCCCTCCTCCATCCCAGTTAAAGACTCCCCCCCCTTAACTCTACTGAGCTCCTCCCCTCCTACCTCCCTCCTCCATCCCAGTTAAAGACTCCCCCTACTTAACTCTACTGACCTCCTCCCCTCCTACCTCCCTCCTCCATCCCAGTTAAAGACTCCCCCCTCCTTAACTCCACCTGTGAGAAGAAAGCTAGTGGGCGGGCCCACTGTATGATTCCATTACCCACTTCTTAACACCTGTGAAACACTGACCAATCACCATGCAGACATCATCTCTCCGCCGCCAGGTGAAGAACATGGTCAACCAATACTCAGAGGCAGAGATCAAGGTTTGTTGTTGTGCTTGTTGTTGATGCTACTTAACATTTGTATGGTTACCTACAGTTGAAGTCGGAAGTTTACATACACCTTAGCCAAATACATTTAAACTCAGTTTTTCACAATTCCTGACATTTAATCCTAGTACAAATTCCCTGTCTTAGGTCAGTTAGGATCACCACTTTACTTTAAGAATGTGAAATGTCAGAATATTAGTAGAGAGTGATTTATTTCACGTTTTATTTCTTTCATCACATTCCCAGTGGGTCAGAAGTTTACATACACTCAATTAGTATTTGGTAGCATTGCCTTTAAATAGTTAAACCTGGGTCAAACATTTCGGGTAGCCTTCCACAAGCTTCCCACAATAAGTTGGGTGAATTTTGTCCCATTCCTCCTGACAGAGCTGGTGTAACTGAGTCAGGTTTGCAGGCCTCCTTGCTCGCACATGCTTTTTCAGTTTTGCCCACAAATTAGGATTGAGGTCAGGGCTTTGTGATGGCCACTCCAATACCTTGACTTTGTTGTCCTTAAGCCATTTTGCCACAACTTTGGAAGTATGCTTGGGGTCATTGTCCATTTGGAAGACCCATCAAGCTTTAACTTCCTGACTGATGTCTTGAGATGTTGCTTCAATATATCCACATAATTTTCCGTCCTCATGATGCCATCTAGTTTGTGAAGTGCACCAGTCCCTCCTGCAGCAATGCACCCCCACAACATGATCCTGCCACCCCCGTGCTTCACGGTTGGGATGGTGTTCTTCGGCTTGCAAGCCTCCCCCTTTCCCCTTTTCCTCCAAACACAAGATGGTCATTATGGCCAAACAGTTCTACTTTTGTTTCACCAGACCAGAGAACATTAATCCAAAAAGTACGATCTTTGTCCCCATGTGCAGTTGTAAACCGTAGTCTGTTTTTTTATGGCAGTTTTGGAGCAGTGGCTTCTTCCTTTCTGAGCGGCCTTTCAGGTTATGTTGATATATGACTCGTTTTACTGTGAATATAGATACTTTTGTACCTGTTTCCTCCAGCATCTTCACAAGGTCCTTTGCTGTTGTTCTGGAATTGATTTGCACTTTTCGCACCAAGGTACATTCATCTCTAGGAGACAGAACGCGTCTCCTTCCTGAGTGGTATGACGGCTGCGTGGTCCCATGGTGTTTATACTTGCGTACTATTGTTTGTACAGATGAACATGGTACCTTCAGGCGTTTGGAAATTGCTCCCAAGGATGAACCAGACTTGTGAAGGTCTACAATCTTTTTTCTGATGTCTTGGCTGATATCTTTTGATTTTCCCATGATGTCAAGCAAAGAGACACTGAGTTTGAAGGTAGTCCTTGAAATACATCCACAGGTACACCTCCAATTGACTCAAATTATGTCAATTAGCCTATCAGAAGCTTCTAAAGCCATGACATAATTTTCTGGAATTATCCAAGCTGTTTACAGTCAACTTAGTGTATGTAAATTTCTGACCCACTGGAATTGTGATACAGTGAATTATAAGTGAAATAATCTGTAAACAATTGTTGCAAAAAATTACTCGTGTCATGCACAAAGTAGATGTCCTAACCGACTTGCCAAAACTATAGTTTGTTAACAAGAAATGTGTGGTGTGGTTGAAAAACAAGTTTTAATGACTCCAACATAAGTGTATGTAAACTTCCGACTTCAACTGTATATCTAGTAAAGCTTCTTTGGGTCTGAGAAAAGAGCCATCATAAATCATTCTTATATATTGAAGTTTATAATTTATCTTGGGCTGGGATTCAAACCGATCGTGCTTTGTTGGTGATTTTAAAGGGAATGTTTCGGTGACCTCATTCACGGTGAATGCTGCATGTCTCGGCTCATTCAGAAATTACTCTTTAAATGGCGCAGAGCTGACAAAATAAGATCGGATTGAATCCCGGGCCTGAATTATATTTCTTCAAAGTAAATATGTATTCGTATTATTATATTAAGGTCCGCGAGGCGACCTCCAACGACCCGTGGGGCCCCCCCTCCTCTCTGATGTCAGAGATCGCTGACCTGACCTTCAACGTGGTGGCGTTCACTGAGGTCATGGGTATGATCTGGAAACGCCTCAACGACAGCGGGAAGAACTGGAGACACGTCTACAAGGTCAACATTCACCTCTTCTGGCTTTGGAAACTAACTGTTTTCTCTATCATATTTACAACTTACAATTGTTAGTATTCCTTCATTCTTTAAATATCCTGTTCCTATGTATTTTGTAAAATTTTTTATCATCATATTCTGTTTTTATTGTTTAACACTTAATGTCTTTTTATCTACTGTTAGATTTGTGTGGTGTCTGTTTGAAATGTGCTGTGTATAAGTGAAGTGGATTATTATTTTGTTGCTAGGCCCTGACTCTACTCGACTACCTGATCAAAACAGGCTCGGAACGTGTGGCGCAGCAGTGCAGGGAGAACGTCTACACCATACAGGTTAGGTTGACGGTTCGAATCCCGAGTCTGTCGGGAGAAAATGTCTGGGAGTGCACTGAGCTGGCTTCTGAATGGGTTCTTTCTCAGCGGGTTGAAACCAAAAAACTATCTGCAAAAAATATATAATAAAGTATACTTCCTCCTCTTTCTCCTCCTCCTCCTCCTCTCTAGACCCTACGGGACTTCCAGTTTACAGACAGGGATGGCAGGGACCAGGGGGTGAATGTTAGGGAGAAGGCCAAGCAGCTGGTGGCCCTGATGAGGGATGAGGAGAGGCTGAAACAGGTATGACATGGTACCTGTATTCTGTTGGTTTGGTTTTGTACAGTATGTGTGTCTGCTTCTGTTTGACATCAGACACATTATGCCTGGTCCAGGACTTCTGTTGGACATGAAGAGTGTTTTCCCAGACATTATGCCTGGTCCAGGACTTCTGTTGGACATGAAGAGTGTTTTCCCAGATACATTATGCCTGATCCAGGACTTCTGTTGGACATGAAGAGTGTTTTCCCAGATATATTATGCCTGGTCCAGGACTTCTGTTGGACATGAAGAGTGTTTTCCCAGACATATTATGCCTGATCCAGGACTTCTGTTGGACATGAAGAGTGTTTTCCCAGACACATTATGCCTGGTCCAGGACTTCTGTTGGACATGAAGAGTGTTTTCCCAGACACATTATGCCTGGTCCAGGACTTCTGTTGGACATGAAGAGTGTTTTCCCAGACATATTATGCCTGGTCCAGGACTTCTGTTGGACATGAAGAGTGTTTTCCCAGACATATTATGCCTGGTCCAGGACTTCTGTTGGAAATGAAGAGTGTTTTCCCAGACATATTATGCCTGGTCCAGGACTTCTGTTGGACATGAAGAGTGTTTTCCCAGACATATTATGCCTGGTCCAGGACTTCTGTTGGAAATGAAGAGTGTTTTCCCAGACACATTATGCCTGGTCCAGGACTTCTGTTGGACATGAAGAGTGTTTTCCCAGACACATTATGCCTGATCCAGGACTTCTGTTGGACATGAAGAGTGTTTTCCCAGACATATTATGCCTGGTCCAGGACTTCTGTTGGACATGAAGAGTGTTTTCCCAGACACATTATGCCTGGTCCAGGACTTCTGTTGGACATGAAGAGTGTTTTCCCAGACATATTATGCCTGGTCCAGGACTTCTGTTGAACATGAAGAGTGTTTTCCCAGACATATTATGCCTGGTCCAGGACTTCTGTTGGACATGAAGAGTGTTTTCCCAGACATATTATGCCTGGTCCAGGACTTCTCCATTGATCTGGCTTTTTCGTCCCGGTCTAGGCGTAATCTGTGTCCAGGAAACCATCCTGGTATTGTCCCCACGGTGATGAATAAATTCCCTACAGTATGTAAATACCTAGCTATCTATTTGTCTAGGAGAGGACCCTGGCCCTGAAGACCAAGGAGAGGATGGCTGGAGCAGCCGCAGGGTCAGGGATGGGCTCTGGTTCTCTACCTCCACCCTACCCAGGCCGCCGTACCAGCCAGCCCAGCATGACTGCTCTCTACGGGGATGACTTCAGCCGGTCCAGGGAGTCCCATTCCTCTTTCAATTGTGAGTAGTACCATGCAACTGGGAATACGCACACACACACACACACACACACACACGCAATCGCGTTATTGGAAACGAAGGCTGTTCTGAGGTCGGGCCAGGTTGTGGCTAGATAAGTTTTAGTCGGGTCAGGGACAATTTTTTTTCATTTCAGCTAACCCTAACCCTAATCCTTTTCCTAACCTTAACCTAATTCTCCTAAAGCTTACTTCACGGTCTACGGAGTTGCAATGTCGTTTCTCGTCACAAAAGGGGCGGCTCCTTGTAAATACGCTCAGGCATTCAACATATTTTTTTAACTTCCTTAAAATTGAGACACGCCATATCATTCCTTCCGCAGCCGTGGGGCAGTGTTGTCGCTTGGCTCCTAGATCTGATCTATACAGTATAGAGGCTATTCATCAAAGTAGCTTATTTTGCATTGATAAACAAATATAATCTCAGCAACTGTTCAAACAGTAAACCAAACAACAAGAATCCACCCTAAAATGTATTTTGTTTAGAAGTAGTAACTAGTGATTACAGGGTATGGTGAAATGGTACAACCAGCTGTAACCAACTAACTAGGCAAGTGTTTTTACCTTTGTGACCAAAACATGATGACGTTCTATTTTTAACTGATATGTGTCCAGACTTTTGACTGGTACTGTATATTTAAGCAATAAGGCCTGAGGAGCTGTGTTATATGGCCAATATCGTGTTCTTATGCACGACGCAACGTGGAGTGACTGGATACAGCCCTTAGTCGTGGTATATTGGCCATATATCACAAAACCCAGAGGTGCCTTATTGCTATTATAAACTGGTTACCAACGTGATTAGAGCATTAAAAATAAATGTTTTGTCATACCTGTGGATACGGTATGATATACCACGCCTTTCAGCCAATCAGCATTCAGGGCTCGAACCACCCAGTTTTTATATATATATAAAAGCATGTGTGGGAACTCCTTCAACACTGTTGAAAAAACATTCCAGGTGAAGATGGTTGAGAGAATGCCAAGAATGTGAAAAGCTGTCATCAAGGAAAAGGGTGGCTACTTTGAATAATATATATTTAAAATATATTTTGATTTGTTTAACACTGTTTTGGTTACTACAAGATTCCATATGTGTTATTTCATAGTTTTAATGTCTTCACTGTTATTCTACAATGTAGAAAATAGTCAAAATATAGAAAAACCCTTGAATGAATAGGTGTGTCCAAACTTTTGACTGGTACTCTATATAAATGGTGTGTACGGACAGTATATGAATAGAAAAGGTGTGTACAGCAGTAGTTATATAGGAGGAGCCTTGACTAGAATACAGTATATGAAGTGGGTAAAACAGTATGTAAACATGACTAAAGTGGCCAGTGTTCAATGACTATGTACATAGGACAGCAGTCTCTAAGGTGCAGGGTAGAGTACCAGGTGGTAGCCGGATAGTGACAGTATATTACAGTTTGATTGATAGCGGGGATACATTTTAAAAGACCAAACATGTTCCCACAGCCTGAAGCATTGAAGAGGCAGTGGAACACATAATGGAGCCAGAATGTAATGAAAGCATAAAGGCCTGAATGCCTGAAACATTGATAAGATTAGCCATTCTGTTCTTCAGTGAGAATCCATGTTGAGAGATGTGGTCTGGCTCTGCTCAGGTCTGCACTGACAGCTAGTCAGTAAGTTGGCTAACGAAACACTCCATGTTAGTATGATCCCACAGGAAACAACCAGCGGTGGATAAAGTACCCAACTGTCATATTGGAGTAAAAGTAAAGATACCTTTTAATAGAAAATGACTCATGTAAAAGTGAAAGTCACCCAGTAAAATACTACTTGAGTAAAAGTCTTAAAGTATGTGGTTTTTAAATATACTTAAGTACCAAAAGTAAATGTAATTGCTAAAATATACCTAAGTATCAAAAGTAAAGGTATGAATAATTTCAAATTCATTATATTAAATTTACCAGAGAGCACCATTTTTAAAATGTTATTTAAATTGTTTTACATTTACAGATAGCAAGGGGCACACCAACTTTCAGACATATTTTACAAAGGAAGCATTTGTGTTTAGTGAGTCCGCCAGATCAGAGGTAGTAGGGATGACCAGGGATGTTCTCTTAATAAGTGTGTGAATTGGACCATTTATTTTTTATTTTTAACTTGGCAGGTCAGTGAAGAACAAATTCTTATTTTCAATGACAGTCTAGGAACAGTGGGTTAACTGCCTTGTTCAGGGGAAAAACGACAGATTTGTACCTTGTCAGCTCGAGGATTTGATCTTGCAACCTTTCGGTTACTAGTCCAACGCTCTAGCCACTAGGCTACCTGTCCTGCTAAGTATTCAAAATGTAACGAGTACATTTGTGTGTCAGGGAAAATGTATGGAGTAAAAAGTACATTATTTTCTTTAGAAATGTAGTGAAGAAAAACTAAAAAGTAAAGTAAAGTACAGATACCCCAAAAAACGACTTAAGTAGTACTTTAAAGTATTTTTACTTAATAAGTACTTTACACCACAGGAAACAACCTAGTGTGTGTATAGCCATTGCTTTATTGACATGAAATACAATTTGTAGATATTACCAAAGCAGTATAGTGGTACAGCGTTTCAGTAAATACAATGCTATGATGATAATGAAATCCTGTTAATTTCAGTGGTAATAATAGTACTGCATATAGTCATGGATACAGGTACAACACTACTGCTGTTGTATTGTGGAATCTTCGGTCAATACATTTAATTAAATAAAAATATGATTATAAAAAAGAAATAATGGCTAATAAATAAACAACAACATGTACATGGAGGATGGTTACACTATGTATTACTAGTAAACAACAACACGGAGGATGGTTACACTATGTATTACTAGTAAACAACAACACGGAGGATGGTTACACTGTGTATTACTAGTAAACAACAACACGGAGGATGGTTACACTATGTATTACTAGGAAACAACAACACGGAGGATGGTTACACTATGTATTACTAGTAAACAACAACACGGAGGATGGTTACACTATGTATTACTAGTAAACAACAACACGGAGGATGGTTACACTATGTATTACTAGGAAACAACAACACGGAGGATGGTTACACTATGTATTACTAGGAAACAACAACACGGAGGATGGTTACACTATGTATTACTAGTAAACAACAACACGGCGGATGGTTACACTATGTATTACTAGTCAACAACAACACGGAGGATGGTTACACTATGTATTACTAGTAAACAACAACACGGAGGATGGTTACACTATGTATTACTAGTAAACAACAACACGGAGGATGGTTACACTATGTATTACTAGTCAACAACAACACGGAGGATGGTTACACTATGTATTACTAGTAAACAACAACACGGAGGATGGTTACACTATGTATTACTAGTCAACAACAACACAGAGGATGGTTACACTATGTATTACTAGTAAACAACAACACGGAGGATGGTTACACTATGTATTACTCGTAAACAACAACACGGAGGATGGTTACACTATGTATTACTCGTAAACAACAACACGGAGGATGGTTACACTATGTATTACTCGTAAACAACAACACGGAGGATGGTTACACTATGTATTACTCGTAAACAACAACACGGAGGATGGTTACACTGTGTATTACTAGTAAACAACAACACAGAGGATGGTTACACTATGTATTACTCGTAAACAACAACACGGAGGATGGTTACACTGTGTATTACTAGTAAACAACAACAAGGAGGATGGTTACACTGTGTATTACTAGTAAACAACAACACGGAGGATGGTTACACTGTGTATTACTAGTAAACAACAACACGGAGGATGGTTACACTGTGTATTACTTATATATAACGTAAATACTTCAGGGAATTAATGGTCATGGGATGTCCCTCAGTCTCAGGCAGTCATATACATATCAGGCAGTCATATACATATCAGGCAGTCATATCCATATCAGGCAGTCATATCCATATCAGGCAGTCATATACATATCAGGCAGTCATATACATATCAGGCAGTCATATACATATCAGGCAGTCATATACATATCAGGCAGTCATATACATATCAGGCAGTCATATACATATCAGACAGTCATATACAGGCAGTCATATATATATCAGACAGTCATATACATATCAGGCAGTCATATACATATCAGGCAGTCATATACATATCAGGCAGTCATATACATATCAGACAGTCATATCCATATCAGGCAGTCATATACATATCAGGCAGTCATATACATATCAGACAGTCATATCCATATCAGGCAGTCATATACATATCAGACAGTCATATACATATCAGACAGTCATATCCATATCAGGCAGTCATATACATATCAGGCAGTCATATCCATATCAGGCAGTCATATACATATCAGGCAGTCATATACATATCAGGCAGTCATATACATATCAGACAGTCATATACATATCAGGCAGTCATATACATATCAGGCAGTCATATACATATCATGTCATATTTGCATTTTTTCCCCCATCCAGATTGATTCCCAGCTTTATGTTATTAGTAAATGCACAGAAGTTGGACATTGATTGAGATATTGTCTTGAATTTTTAAAATCTTTTTTGGGAGTATTTCTCCCAGTAGAGGAAACATCGGTGTCTCTACCTCCCCTGTCGTGCAGTGACCACTAACCTCTTCCTTCTTACTCAAGGGGATTTGGGCTGGAATGTTTTGGCTCTTCGTGTTCTTATCTTGTGACCATGACATACAGTAGATTATTCTAGAACACAGATGGCATATGACATATACACTCAGTAAGAACACACTGTTCTTATCTTATCAACGAGTCAGTCAGTGTGTCTGTGTGTCTGTGTGTCTGTGTCTGTGTCATCAAAAAGGGACTAAAAGGTCAGTTACTAGGCTCTCCAGAGATACAGACAGAGCGTTCCGTCAGCAGTATCTGGATTCATTGTAGAGATGGCTGGTTGTGTACACAGAAATAGAGTCTATAGAACAGACGTTCCCATTCATGTCAATGATGGCATAATAGATTGTGTTTCTATAGTTGTATACCCGTGGTCATTGTCCCTCACAGGCCCTATTCAAGTAGGAGCTATTGTCCTGTTGGTCCATGTGACAGGCAGCTGGACATAAGGACCTGGACAAGTCTCAATGAATAACTTTGCCCCAAATGGTACCCTGTTCCCTAAGGGCCCTGGTCAAAAGTAGTGCACTATATAGGGAATAGGGCCCTGGTCAAAAGTAGTGCTCTATATAGGGAATAGGGCCCTGGTCTAAAGTAGTGCACTATATAAGGAATAGGGCTCTGGTCAAAAGTAGTGCACTATATAGGGAATAGGGCCCTGGTCTAAAGTAGTGCACTATATAGGGAATAGTGTGCCATTGGCCATAGGGCTCTGTTCAAAAGTAGTGCACTATATGGTGCCATTTGGGAAACATTCCATATCTCTGTCTATTGTATCATCCTGGTTATTCCCCATTCCTACATAAAGTGTTTGTTAGTTTTGGTTATGCTATCCGTGTGTGTGTGTGTGTGTGTGTGTGTGTGTGTGTGTGTGTGTGTGTGTGTGTGTGTGTGTGTGTGTGTGTGTGTGTGTGTGTGTATTTGTGTTTGTGTCTGAGAGAGATGCTCTCTATAGCTGCATTCCTAACATTCTCCTGTTCTCTTTCACTCCAGCTGAACAGCAAACACAAAGAATGGGGGACACACACACTCTCTCTACCCTTTTTCCCTGTCTCATCATGGCTCTCTGTATACGTTTAGCTAGCTGGGACTGGGCATCATGTATTATACATGGCTGTACTGTGGTAGTCACGTTTAGCTAGCTGGGACTGGGCATCATGTATTATACATGGCTGTGCTGTGGTAGTCACGTTTAGCTAGCTGGGACTGGGCATCATGTATTATACATGGCTGTACTGTGGTAGTCACGTTTAGCTAGCTGGGACTGGGCATCATGTATTATACATGGCTGTGGTAGACACGTTTAGCTAGCTGGGACTGGGCATCATGTATTATACATGGCTGTACTGTGGTAGTCACGTTTAGCTAGCTGGGACTGGGCATCATGTATTATACATGGCTGTGCTGTGGTAGTCACGTTTAGCTAGCTGGGACTGGGCATCATGTATTATACATGGCTGTGGTAGTCACGTTTAGCTAGCTGGGACTGGGCATCATGTATTATACATGTCTGTACTGTGGTAGTCACGTTTAGCTAGCTGGGACTGGGCATCATGTATTATACATGTCTGTACTGTGGTAGTCACGTTTAGCTAGCTGGGACTGGGCATCATGTATTATACATGGCTGTGGTAGTCACGTTTAGCTAGCTGGGACTGGGCATCATGTATTATACATGGCTGTACTGTGGTAGTCACGTTTAGCTAGCTGGGACTGGGCATCATGTATTATACATGGCTGTGGTAGTCACGTTTAGCTAGCTGGGACTGGGCATCATGTATTATACATGGCTGTACTGTGGTAGTCACGTTTAGCTAGCTGGGACTGGGCATCATGTATTATACATGGCTGTACTGTGGTAGTCACGTTTAGCTAGCTGGGACTGGGCATCATGTATTATACATGGCTGTACTGTGGTAGTCACGTTTAGCTAGCTGGGACTGGGCATCATGTATTATACATGGCTGTACTGTGGTAGTCACGTTTAGCTAGCTGGGACTGGGCATCATGTATTATACATGGCTGTACTGTGGTAGCCACGTTTAGCTAGCTGGGACTGGGCATCATGTATTATACATGGCTGTGGTAGTCACGTTTAGCTAGCTGGGACTGGGCATCATGTATTATACATGGCTGTGGTAGTAACGTTTAGCTAGCTGGGACTGGGCATCATGTATTATACATGGCTGTGGTAGTCACGTTTAGCTAGCTGGGACTGGGCATCATGTATTATACATGGCTGTGGTAGCCACGTTTAGCTAGCTGGGACTGGGCATCATGTATTATACATGGCTGTGGTAGCCACGTTTAGCTAGCTGGGACTGGGCATCATGTATTATACATGGCTGTACTGTGGTAGTCACGTTTAGCTAGCTGGGACTGGGCATCATGTATTATACATGGCTGTACTGTGGTAGTCACGTTTAGCTAGCTGGGACTGGGCATCATGTATTATACATGGCTGTGGTAGTCACGTTTAGCTAGCTGGGACTGGGCATCATGTATTATACATGGCTGTGGTAGCCACGTTTAGCTAGCTGGGACTGGGCATCATGTATTATACATGGCTGTGGTAGTCACGTTTAGCTAGCTGGGGCTGGGCATCATGTATTATACATGGCTGTACTGTGGTAGTCACGTTTAGCTAGCTGGGACTGGGCATCATGTATTATACATGGCTGTACTGTGGTAGTCACGTTTAGCTAGCTGGGACTGGGCATCATGTATTATACATGTCTGTACTGTGGTAGTCACGTTTAGCTAGCTGGGACTGGGCATCATGTATTATACATGGCTGTGGTAGTCACGTTTAGCTAGCTGGGACTGGGCATCATGTATTATACATGGCTGTACTGTGGTAGTCACGTTTAGCTAGCTGGGACTGGGCATCATGTATTATACATGGCTGTACTGTGGTAGTCACGTTTAGCTAGCTGGGACTGGGCATCATGTATTATACATGGCTGTGGTAGTCACGTTTAGCTAGCTGGGACTGGGCATCATGTATTATACATGGCTGTGGTAGTCACGTTTAGCTAGCTGGGACTGGGCATCATGTATTATACATGGCTGTACTGTGGTAGTCACGTTTAGCTAGCTGGGACTGGGTAGTATTATGACACAGTAGGATGTGGTGGAGTTGTTAGATAGTACAGTAGTATTATGATACAGTAGGATGGAGTGGAGTTGTTAGATAGTAGTATTATGATACAGTAGGATGTGGTGGAGTTGTTGGATAGTACAGTAGTATTATGATACAGTAGGATGTGGTGGAGTTGTTGGATAGTACAGTAGTATTATGATACAGTAGGATGTGGTGGAGTTGTACAGTAGTATTATGATACAGTAGGATGTGGTGGAGTTGTTAGATAGTACAGTAGTATTATGATACAGTAGGATGTGGTGGAGTTGTTAGATAGTACAGTAGTATTATGATACAGTAGGATGTGGTGGAGTTGTTTGCACAGTAGTATTATGATACAGTAGGATGTGGTGGAGTTGTACAGTAGTATTATGATACAGTAGGATGGGGTGGAGTTGTTAGATAGTACAGTAGTATTATGATACAGTAGGATGTGGTGGAGTTGTTAGATAGTACAGTAGTATTATGATACAGTGGGATGTGGTGGAGTTGTACAGTAGTATTATGATACAGTGGGATGTGATGGAGTTGTTAGATAGTACAGTAGTATTATGATACAGTGGGATGTGGTGGAGTTGTTAGATAGTACAGTAGTATTATGATACAGTAGGATGTGGTGGAGTTGTACAGTAGTATTATGATACAGTAGGATGTGGTGGAGTTGTACAGTAGTATTATGATACAGTAGGATGTGGTGGAGTTGTACAGTAGTATTATGATACAGTAGGATGTGGTGGAGTTGTTAGATAGTACAGTAGTATTATGATACAGTAGGATGTGGTGGAGTTGTACAGTAGTATTATGATACAGTAGGATGTGGTGGAGTTGTTAGATAGTACAGTAGTATTATGATACAGTAGGATGGAGTGGAGTTGTTAGATAGTACAGTAGTATTATGATACAGTAGGATGTGGTGGAGTTGTTTGTACAGTAGTATTATGATACAGTAGGATGTAATGGAGTTGTTAGATAGTACAGTAGTATTATGATACAGTAGGATGTGGTGGAGTTGTTAGATAGTACAGTAGTATTATGATACAGTAGGATGTGGTGGAGTTGTACAGTAGTATTATGATACAGTAGGATGTGGTGGAGTTGTTAGATAGTACAGTAGTATTATGATACAGTAGGATGTGGTGGAGTTGTTAGATAGTAGTATTATGATACAGTAGGATTGTAGTGGAGTTGTTAGATAGTACAGTAGTATTATGATACAGTAGGATGTTGTGTAGTTGTTAGTAGTATTATGATACAGTAGGATGTGGTGGAGTTGTTAGATAGTAGTATTATGATACAGTAGGATTGTAGTGGAGTTGTTAGATAGTACAGTAGTATTATGATACAGTAGGATGTGGTGGAGTTGTACAGTAGTATTATGATACAGTGGGATGTGGTGGAGTTGTACAGTAGTATTATGATACAGTAGGATGTGGTGGAGTTGTTAGATAGTACAGTAGTATTATGATACAGTAGGATGTGGTGGAGTTGTTGGATAGTACAGTAGTATTATGATACAGTAGGATGGGGTGGAGTTGTTGGATAGTACAGTAGTATTATGATACAGTAGGATGTGGTGGAGTTGTTAGATAGTACAGTAGTATTATGATACAGTAGGATGTGGTGGAGTTGTTTGCACAGTAGTATTATGATACAGTAGGATGTGGTGGAGTTGTTGGACAGTAGTATTATGATACAGTAGGATGTGGTGGAGTTGTTAGATAGTACAGTAGTATTATGATACAGTGGGATGTGGTGGAGTTGTACAGTAGTATTATGATACAGTAGGATGTGGTGGAGTTGTTAGATAGTACAGTAGTATTATGATACAGTAGGATGTGGTGGAGTTGTTAGATAGTACAGTAGTATTATGATACAGTAGGATGTAATGGAGTTGTTAGATAGTACAGTAGGATGTGGTGGAGTTGTTGGATAGTACAGTTGTATTATGATACATTAGGATGTGGTGGAGTTGTTGGATAGTACAGTAGTATTATGATACAGTAGGATGTGGTGGAGTTGTACAGTAGTATTATGATACAGTAGGATGTGGTGGAGTTGTTAGATAGTACAGTAGTATTATGATACAGTAGGATGTGGTGGAGTTGTTAGATAGTACAGTAGTATTATGATACAGTAGGATGTGGTGGAGTTGTTAGATAGTACAGTAGTATTATGATACAGTAGGATGTGGTGGAGTTGTACAGTAGTATTATGATACAGTAGGATGTAATGGAGTTGTTAGATAGTACAGAAGGATGGTGCAGAGACCAAAGCCAGTAGCCTGTGTATTATCATGTGTGTGGTCTGTACACCAGCTGTGTGCAGCCTCTGCACCAGCTGAGTGTGGTCTGTGCACCAGCTGTGTAAAGGTTGTGTGTGGGAAGCTAAGTAGCGTGAGCATGGTTTCAGTTAGTCACACTGTGTTAATGTTATACTTCTGGTGTCTGTGGCATGTTTGATTTTCCCACAGACACACACACCAGAGTTTTTTTCTGGGTTAAAATGTGGCTTAGGCGATGGGAGTGGTGGGGGCGTGGCCACTGGTGCAGTTGCCGACTGGACATTTTAGAGATCCTCCTGTTGACCGCAATGACAAAATGTGCAGTTTTAAAGTTCATTTCATTCAAATCTACAAAGTCCGCAATGGCTTATGCTATCTGAGTGACTCAAACATTATAACAAAATCAATGGGGGCCCCATGCCATGACAAAAATACTCCTGAATGCATAATAATAATACAATTACGTATTCTCCCTGACTTTCTACTTTTAATATTTTGGTGATTGTTATTTAAAAGTATATAGGTCCATTATCTTTTCTACATACTTTATATGTGGTTTTAGTCATTTAAGTTTAGACTGAAAACTTTTTTTGAGTTAGTCCAACTCCTAACACAGAGCTTATTCAACTACTGGCCGTCGAGAGACAAATGATTTCAGGTTTTCTTTTCTACCCGTTAATTTATCAATGTCATTTATTGGTCAGAGTCCACTCACCTGGTGTCCCTGATCCCTGACTAGAAACAAATGAAATCCAGAAGTGTTTTGAGTGCAGTTAGCCCTGCTAATAACACGACCCCCTTTAACACTCCAGCCTGCTCCCCCGGTGGACATTATAACAAAATCAATGGGGGCCCCATGCCATGACAAAAATACTCCTGAATGCATAATAATAATACAATTAAGTATTCTCCCTGACTTTCTACTTTTAATATTTTGGTGATTGTTATTTAAAAGTATATAGGTCCATTATCTTTTCTACATACTTTATATGTGGTTTTAGTCATTTAAGTTTAGACTGAAAACTTTTTTTACATCCTGAAAAAAATGTTTGAAAAAGATATATGTACACTACCGTTCAAAGGTTTGGGGTCACTTAGAAATGTCCTTGTTTTTGCAAAACACCAGTCTCAACGTCAACAGTGAAGAGGCGACTCCGGGATGCTGGCCTTCTAGGCAGAGTTGCAAGACTGGCCAATAAAAATAAAAGATTAAGATGGGCAAAAGAACACAGACACTGTACAGAGGAACTCTGGGCATCCCGGAGTCGCCTCTTCACTGTTGACTTTGAGACTAATGTTTTGCGGGTACTAATGAAGCTGCCATTTGAGGACTTGCGAGGCATCTGTTTCTCAAACTAGAAATTCTAATGTACTTGTCCTCTTGCTCAGTTGTGCACCGGGGCCTGCCACTCCTCTTTCTATTCTGGTTAGAGACAGTTTGCGCTGTTCTGTGAAGGGAGTAGTACACAGCGTTGTATGAGATCTTCAGTTTCTTGCAAATTCTTGCATGGAATAGCCTTCTATTCTCAGAACAAGAATAGACTGTTTCTGGCCATTTTGAGCCTGTAATCGAACCCACAAATGCTGATGCTCCAGATATTCAACTAGTCTAAAGGCCAGTTTTATTGCTTCTTTAATCAGAACAATAGTTTTCAGCAGTGCTAACATAATTGCAAAAGGGTTTTCTAATGATCAATTAGCCTTTTAAAATGCTAAACTTGGATTAGCTAACACAACGTGCCATTGGAACACAGGAGTGTTCCAAAAAATCTGCCATTTCCAGCTACAATAATATAATTCTTATTTTTATATTACTACATACTTTTTATATTACTACATACTTTTTATACTACTACATACTTTTTATATTACTACATACTTTTTATACTACTACATACTTTTTATATTACTACATACTTTTTATATTACTACATACTTTTTATACTACTACATACTTTTTATACTACTACATACTTTTTATACTACTACATACTTTTTATACTACTACATACTTTTTATATTACTACATATTTTGGAGATAATTACTGTGAAATGATTCAGACTACATCCATATTGACATATTCCATAATATACTGTAGGCCTTGTCTGGGAAAGTCACTCCGGCCAGATTTCTGCCCCATTTCAACACTGTTACAGAAGGACAGTTTGGTGGAGGACATACTATGTGTCCTGGATTGATGATCTTTGAGTCTGTCTGTCCTGTCTGTCGTTGCGGGTTTAGATGGACCTGATGGATGCCCTGGGGCTGGGTGGTTGAGTGGGGGTCAGAGGGTTGGCCTGGCACTGTGGCAGTAGCTCCCTGTCCCGTCCCAGACAGACCTGGGTTCAAATACAATTTGAAATGATTTCAAAACACTTTGTCTGTGCTTTGATTGAGCTTGTCTGGCGTAATGGAACCCATTGAAGAGACCCCGCCCACCTGGCACTGCAGGCAGGCTAAAGCAAACGCTCTCACTATTTGAGAAGATATGGAATAGTATTTGAACCCAGGTCCCAGCCGGCCCAGCCAGACTACAGTCCAGCCCAGGCAGGCCACATTGAGAGGCGGCGTACTGGAAGTGATTGGGGTTCAGCAGAGATAGACTGGACCGTGCCAATGGCCTCGTCCCAAATCACACTATATTGCCTTTTATATGGGCAATATAAAAGGCAATATATTCACTCTGGTGAAAAGTAGTGCACTACATCGGGAATAGGGTGCCATTTGGGACGTATATACAGTACTGCCCCTCCACAGCCCCCTCCCTTACAGCCATGACCCCCCCTCTCCTTACAGCCATGACCCCCCCACTGCCCATTCTGTCATGACTCCCCCACTTACAGCCATGACCCCACCCCACTTACAACCATGACCTCCCCTTGCCTTACAGCCATGACCCCACCCCCTTACAGCCATGACCCCACCCCCTTACAGCCATGACCTCCACTACCTCCACTACCCCTCTACCTTCACAACCCATCTACTCCTCTACCCCTGCTACCTCCTCTACTCCCCTACCCATCAATCCCCTCTACTTTATCTACCTCCACTACCCATCTACCCATCTACCCTCACAACCCATCTACTCCTCTACCCCTGCTACCTCCTCTACCCCCCTACCCATCAATCCCCTCTACTTTATCTACCTCCACTACCCATCTACCCTCACAACCCATCTACTCCTCTGCCCCTGCTACCTCCTCTACTCCACTACCCATCAATCCCCTCTACTTTATCTACCTCCACTACCCATCTACTCCTCTGCCCCTGCTACCTCCTCTACTTATCTACCTCCACTACCCATCTACCCCTCTACACTCACAACCCATCTACTCCTCTGCCCCTGCTACCTCCTCTACTTATCTACCTCCACTACCCATCTACCCCTCTACACTCACAACCCATCTACTCCTTTGCCCCTGCTACCTCCTCTACTTATCTACCCCTCTACCCCTCACAACCCATCTACTCCTCTGCCCCTGCTACCTCCTCTACTTATCTACCTCCACTACCCCTCTACCCTCACAACCCATCTACTCCTCTGCCCCTGCTACCTCCTCTACTTATCTACCCCTCTACCCCTCACAACCCATCTACTCCTCTGCCCCTGCTACCTCCTCTACTTATCTACCTCCACTACCCCTCTACCCTCACAACCCATCTACTCCTCTGCCCCTGCTACCTCCTCTACTTATCTACCTCCACGACCCCTCTACCCTCACAACCCATCTACTCCTCTGCCCCTGCTACCTCCTCTACTTATCTACCTCCACGACCCATCTACCCTCACAACCCATCTTCTCCTCTACCCCTGCTACCTCCTCTACCTCCACGACCCTCTCTACTCATCTACCTCCTTTACCCCTCTACCCCCTCTACCCCCTCTACCCTCACAACCCATCTACTCCTCTGCCCCTGCTACCTCCTCTACTTATCTACCTCCACTACCCATCTACCCCTCTACCTTCACAACCCATCTACTCCTCTGCCCCTGCTACCTCCTCTACTTATCTACCCCTCTACCCTCACAACCCATCTACTCCTCTGCCCCTGCTACCTCCTCTACTTATCTACCTCCACTACCCCTCTACCCTCACAACCCATCTACTCCTCTGCCCCTGCTACCTCCTCTACTTATCTACCTCCACTACCCCTCTACCCCTCTACCCTCACAACCCATCTACTCCTCTGCCCCTGCTACCTCCTCTACTTATCTACCTCCACGACCCATCTACCCTCACAACCCATCTTCTCCTCTACCCCTGCTACCTCCTCTACCTCCACGACCCTCTCTACTCATCTACCTCCTTTACCCCTCTACCCCCTCTGCCTCCTCTACCCCCTCTACTTGGGGGGGGGGGGGAGCTAGCCTAGTGGTTAGAGCGTTGGACTAGTAACCGAAATCCCTGAGCTGACAAGGTAAAAATCTGTCGTTCTGCCCCTGAACAAGGCAGTTAACCCACTGTTCCTAGGCCGTCATTGAAAATAAGAATTTGTTCTTAACTGACTTGCCAAGTTAAAGGTAAAATAAAATAAAAATTTAAAAATACCTCCTCTACCCCTCTCCTTTACCTACTCCACAAAAGCCACCATTGTTTCTAGTGCAGGAGGCAGAGAGCAGCAGTTAGGATCCGTCCCTAATGGCCCCCTATTCCCTATATAGTGCACTACTTAGGACCAGGGTCCAAAAGTAGTGCACTAAATAGAGAATAGGGGCCATTTGGGGTGCAGACTTGCAGACCAAGGCAGAGCATGCCATGCCAACACAGGCCTGCTGGAATAACACAACACACAGTGGTTGGACAGCAGACTTAACATGCAAACCCAGCTCTCTCTACTAAAACTCTGCTCTTAAAAATCACACTCTCTCTCTCCTCTGCCACCTGCCCCTCTTTCTCTCCTCTTTTTCTCCCTCTCTCCCTCCCTCTCAATCTCTCTCCCTCCCTCTCTCTCTCCTCTTCCTCCTCCCAGCCGCCTCTTCCTCTCCTCGCCGTGCCGCATCAGATATGGAGCAGGCCCGCCCGCAGACCAGCGGGGAGGAGGAGCTACAACTGCAGCTGGCTCTGGCCATGAGCCGAGAGGAGAGTGAAAAGGTAACACACACGCTCAAAAAGTACACACACACACCACACACACTGAACAAGAGGCACTGACACACTCTGACTACATGCAGTGTGAGAATGTTATGAACGTGGCTGCCTCCCACTCATACACACTCCCCTGCAGAGCTCAAATCTCTCTCTCCCCCCCCCCCTCTCTCTCTGTCTCTCTCTGTCCTCTAAGTGTCATCCATTTCGCGGAGCCTTTTATAGAAACCAATATCACCCCTCTCTCCTTGTGATGCGATCTATAACACCTGGCCAATCAAAGACACTGATACTCAGAGTTGGCCGCCGATCTGGCCAATTACAGAGTGCGATGCTGCAGAGTGATCCGCCGGCAGCTGTGCTGAGTGAATGAGTGACTGGACTGGACAGGGTGGAGCTATTGATCCACTGTTAGCTAGCCTGGTATTGATGGCACTGTTAGCTAGCCTGGTATTGATCCAGTGTTAGCTAGCCTGGTATTGATGGCACTGAATGCCCTCTGTGCCTCTGTGTTGTTAGATGGTGCACACTGCACCGAGGCCTGCGACTAAAAAACACACAATCTCTTAGCTCCTTTTATAAAACACACAATCTCTTAGCTCCTTTTATAAAACACACAAAGTCTTAGCTCCTTTTATAAAACACCCAATCTCTTAGCTCCTTTTATAAAACACACAAAGTCTTAGCTCCTTTTATAAAACACACAAAGTCTTAGCTCCTTCTATAAAACACCCAATCTCTTAGCTCCTTTTATAAAACACACAATCTCTTAGCTCCTTTTATAAAACACCCAATCTCTTAGGTCCTTTTATAAAACACCCAATCTCTTAGGTCCTTTTGTAAAACACCCAATCTCTTAGGTCCTTTTGTAAAACACCCAATCTCTTAGCTCCTTTTATAAAACACCCAATCTCTTAGGTCCTTTTGTAAAACACCCAATCTCTTAGCTCCTTTTATAAAACACCCAATCTCTTAGCTCCTTTTATAAAACACCCAATCTCTTAGGTCCTTTTATAAAACACCCAATCTCTTAGGTCCTTTTGTAAAACACCCAATCTCTTAGGTCCTTTTGTAAAACACCCAATCTCTTAGCTCCTTTTGTAAAACACCCAATCTCTTAGCTCCTTTTATAAAACACCCAATCTCTTAGCTCCTTTTATAAAACACCCAATCTCTTAGGTCCTTTTATAAAACACCCAATCTCTTAGGTCCTTTTGTAAAACACCCAATCTCTTAGCTCCTTTTGTAAAACACCCAATCTCTTAGCTCCTTTTGTAAAACACCCAATCTCTTAGCTCCTTTTGTAAAACACCCAATCTCTTAGGTCCTTTTGTAAAACACACAAAAACTCATAATTGACAAACTTTATAAGCTGAATATTGGTAAACTTTTACAGACTTTCAATTTCCAGTTGTTAGTCCAACTCCTAACACAGAGCTTATTCAACTACTGGCCGTCGAGAGACAAATGATTTCAGGTTTTCTTTTCTACCCGTTAATTTATCAATGTCATTTATTGGTCAGAGTCCACTCACCTGGTGTCCCTGATCCCTGACTAGAAACAAATGAAAACCAGAAGTGTTTTGAGTGCAGTTAGCCCTGCTAATAACACGACCCCCTTTAACACTCCAGCCTGCTCCCCCGGTGGACATTGATGACCAGACCCAGCTCCAGATCGCCCTGAGCCTCAGCAAGGAGGAAGCTCAGAAGGTACTGCTGAGATGTAGCCCCTCTGGCCCCCTGCATCATCAACCCTAACTAGGGTTGTAAAAATACAGAAACATTCCCAAAATCCCCAGGTTTCCCATAAATACCGGTTGGAGATCTCTCTCCCTCTATATTCCCTCCTGATTCTGGGAATCCTTCAACTGGGATTTCTGGGAATTAGGGAATTTCAGGAAAGTTACAATGCTAAACCTAACCCTAACCAAACCATTCTACCTCCTGCTGCTGCTGCAAGCTCTCTCTCTCGCTCTCGCTCACTCTCTTAGACCTGTGGGTCAAATGAACTTTGACCCTGGTTCCTGAACAGCCAAACAGCTTGCTGTGCTGCCCATTTTCTCTCGTCACAGATGGGATAAGGCTGCATCCTTTTGTTTCCACTAACCAATAGCACCATCTCCCTCTCTCTGTAGACCAATGGTATGAGATCCCGCCCTCTGACCTCTTCTGGTGTACACGCCAATCCCTGTCTCGGGGAGGGTCAAAGAGGGCTTGCCTTCCATGCAGTGTATCAACAATGGTGGCGTTCCAGGTCATCTATTTTGCACATCTCAGCAACCACATGTGATACAGTGTTCTTCTGAGATCCGCAGTGCGTCTGTAAGAAAGACAACCTGGAACTGCACCAATGTGAATATCAAGGCAGGTTAGGAAGTGTTTTTATTTATCCACCAACGATTGATTTGTTTTTCCTCTCCTCCACTCCACCGATTGGCTCCCTTATAGCCGGCCTCGCCTCCTCCGGTTGCCTTGGATATGGATGAAGAGAGACAGCTCCAGATCGCCCTGAGCCTGAGCAAAGAGGAGCACCAGCAGGTAGTGCCCCTGGTAGTGCCCCTGGTAGTGCCCCTGGTAGTGCCTCTGGCCCTATCCCAGATGGCATCCTAGTCACTATGTAGTGCACTGCGCTATAGTGGCCTGGTGGAACCAGCCTGATCTCACCAGCTCACATTATGGCGGAGTGAGACAGAAACGTGAGTGCAGAGGTCAGACTGCTTGACCAGAATAGCCACATAGGTCTCGGGCCCAAAGTAGTGCACTACATAGGGACTAGGTTTGGCCCACTGAGAGGTGAAGGTGGGGAGCATGTTCTCTCCCCCTGAACCCCCTGTGTCTTTAACCCTTCGTGTCCTTCAGCTCTACTCAACACCTCTCTGGCTTCCTTTCCTTCTGTCTGTCTGGCTGCTCATCACCGTGTTTACTCTCTAGACTGGGAGACTTCACCTCTTCCTTCTCTAGACTGGGACTCACTAGAACTGGGAACTCACTTCTGTTTATCTAGGACTGTGGAACTCATACCTGCTTCTCTAGACTGGGAACTCCCTAGACTGGGAACTCACTCTGTTTCTCTAGACTGGGAACTCACTCTGCTTCTCTAGACTGGTAACTCACTGACTGGGAACTCACTCTCTCTGCTTCTCTAGACCTGGGAACTCATTAGACTGGGAACTCACTCTTCTCCTCTGACTGGGACTCACTAACTGGTAATTACTTCTGCTTCTCTACTGGAATCACTCTGCTTCTCTAGACTTGAACTCACTATGCTTCTCTGAATTGAACTCACGTCTGTTTCTCTAACTGTGAACTCCTCTGCTTCTCTAGACTGGGGAACTCACTCTGCTTCTCCTAGACTTGGAACTAACTCACTCTGCTTCTCTAGACTGGAAACCACTCTTGCTTCTCTGACTGGGAACTCACTCTTTCTCTAGACTGGGAACGCACTAGACTGGGAACTCACCTGTTTCCTCTAGACTTGGAACTCACTCTGCTTCGCATAGACTGGGAACTCACTCTCTTCTCTAGACTGGGAACTCACTCTTTCTCTAGCTGGAACTCACTGACTGGAACTCACTCTGTGTTTCTCTGAGCTGGGAACTCATCTGCTTCTCTAGACGGGGAACTCTACTCTGCTTCTCAGACTGGGACTCACTCTGCTTCTCTAGACATTGGAACTCACTAGCTGGTGAACTCACGCTGTTTCTCTAGACTGGGAACTCACTCCTGTTTCTCTGGACTGGGAACGTCCCCACTCTGTTTCCCCCCCTCCAACACACAAAAAAAAACCCCCCCCCCCAAAGAAAAGAAAAAGAAAAAACAAAAAACCCCCACCCCCCCCCCCCCTGGACTCGGAACTACTCTGTTTCTCTGCTCGGAACTCACCTCTTTCTCTCACTGGAACCCTCTGCTTCTCTTAACTGGAATCACTCTGCTTCTCTAGCCGCGAACTCACTAGACTGGAACTCACTCTGCTTCTCTAGCTGGGAACTCCTAGACTGAACTCTCTATTTCACTAGACTTGGAACTCACTAGACTGGAACTCCTCTGTTCCTCTAGACTTGGAACTCACTCTGGTTCTCTGACTGGAACTCCTCTGTATCACTAGACTTGGACTCACTACCTTGGACTCACTCTGTCCTCTGACTGGGACTCACTCTGTATCTCTAGACTGGGACTCCATGTTTCTCTAGACTGGGACTCACTAGACTGGGACTCCTCTGTTTCACTACTTGGCTCATAGACTTGAACTCCTGCTGTTCCTCTAGACCTGGAACTCCTCTGTTTCCTTGACTGGACTCACTCTGTTTCTCTCGACTGGAACTCACTCTGCTCTCTAGACGGGGAACTCACTATACTGGGAATCCTCTTCTCCTCTAGCTTGGGAACTCACTCTGTTCCTCTAACTGGGAACCCACTCTGTTTCTCTGAGGACTGGGAACTCATCTGCTTCTCTAGACTGGACTCACTCTGCTTCTCTGACTTGGGAAATCACTCTTTCCTCTAGACTGGGAACTCCTAGACTGGGAACTCACTCCTGTTTCTCTAGACTGGGAACTCACTCTGCTCTCTAGACTGGGAACTCCTCTGCTTCTCTAGGCTGGGAACTCACTCTTTCTCTAAGACTGGGGACTCACGAGACTGGTAACTCAACTCGTTTTCTCTACAACTGGGAACTCACTCTGTTTCTCTGGACTGGGAACTCGACTCTGTTTCTCTGACTCGAACTCACTCTGTTTCTCTAGACGGCAACTCACTCTGCTTCTCTAGACTGGGACTCACCTCTGCTTCTCTAGACTGCGAACTCACTAGACGGGAACTCCTCTGCTTTTCTGACTGGGAACTCACATAGACTGGGACTCACTCTATTCACTAGACTTGGAAACTCACTAGACTTGAACTCACTCTGTTCCTCTAACTTGACGAACTCAATACTGTTTCTCTTGACTGGACTCACTCTGTATCACTAGACTTGGAACTCACTAGCCTTGGCAACTCACTTCTGTTTCTCTTGACTTGGGACTCAACTCTCTGTATCTCTAGACTGGAACTCACTATGTTTCTCTAGACTGGGAACTCACTAGACTAGGAACTCACTCTGTTTTTCACCTAGACTTGGAACTCCTAGACTTGGAACACCCCTCACTCTGTTTCCCTTCCTCTAGACCTGGACTCAGTCTGTTTTCTCTTGATGGGAACTCCTCTGTTTCTCTTGACTGGAACCTCCTCTGCTTCCTCTAGACTGGAATCACTAGACCTGGGACCTCCTCTTCTACCTCTAGACTTGGAACTCACCTCTGGTTCTCTAGCTGGGAACCCACTCTGTTTCTCTAAGACTGTGAACTCACTCTGCTTCTCTAGACTGGGAACCCACTCTGCTTCTCTACTGGAACCCACTCTGTTTCTCTGACTTGGAACTCACTCTGCTCCCTAGACTTGGACAGATCACTCTGTTCCTCTAGACTTGGAACTCACCTGCTTCCTCTAGACTGGGAAATCCTCTGCTCTCTAGACGGGGAACCCACTCTGTTTCTCTAGACTGGAACCCACGTCTGTTTCTCTAGACCTGGAACCCACTCTGTACCTCTAGACTGGAACTCACCCTGTTCCTCTAGACTGGGAACTCACTCTGTTCCTCTAGACTGGAACCCACTCTGTTCTTCTAGACTGGGAACCCTCTGTTTCTCTAGACTGGGGGAACCCCTCTGTTCCTCTAGACCTGGATTCACCTCTTTCCTCACTGGGACTCCTCTGTTCCTCTAGACCCGGACTCACTGCTGTTTCCTTCTCTGACTGGAACTCACTCTGTTTTCTCTTACGGGAACTCCACTCTGCTTCTCTAGACTGGGAACTCACTAGACTGGGAACTCACTCTTCTACCTCTAGACTGGAACTCCTCTTTTTCACCTCTAGACTTGAACTCCAACTCTGCTTCTCTAGACTGGGAAACCACTCTGTTTTCTCAGACTGGGAAGTCACTCTGCTTCTCTAACTGGACCCCTCTGCTTCTCTAGACTGGGACCCACTCGGTTTCTCTAACTTGGAACCCACTCTGTTTCTCTAGACTTGGAACTCACTCTGCTCCTCTAGACTTGGAACTCACTCATGTCCTCTAGACTTGGACTCCCCTCGCTTCTCTAGACTGGGAACTCACTCTGCTTTCTCTATACGGGAACTCACTCTGTTCCTCTCGACTGGTAAACCACTCTGTTTCTCTGACTGGGACCCCTCTGTTTCTCTAGACTGGAACCCACTCCTGTGCCTCTAGACTGGGAACTCCCTCTTTTCCTCTAGACTGGGAACTCGCTCTGCTTCTGTAAGCTCCACGGGTTTTACTGCTTCTTTGTTGTTCTCTCTCTACCCCACCCCTCTCTCTAACCCCACCCCTCTCTCTCTCAAACCACGCTCTCTCTCTCCTAACGCCCCCCTCTCTATCCTATCTCTCTCTCTCTCTCTCCGCCCCCTCTCTTTGTCTCTGTCTCTCTCTCTCTACCCCCTCTCTCTGTCTCTCTCTCTCTACCCCCCTCTCTTTCCTTTCTCTGTCTCTCTCTTCTCTACCCCTCTCCTGCCAGGGTGGCACAATGGAAGCGTTAATCCACTGAGTGACTGTGCTCTCCTTCGTCTCTGATCGAGTAGACCTCTCGGTTCAACTGTCTGTCTCTCTGCTTGTCTTCCTCTCACATGTCTTGTCCAGCTTCTATACATTGTTTGTTGTTGTGTGACCTGGTCTAGTGATCTTTGTTTGTTGTGGTCTAGTAGTCTGGTGTTTGTTGTGTCTAGTAGTACTGTGTTGTTGGGTCTAGTAGTCTGTGTTTGTTGTGTGTCTAGTGTCTGTGTTTTGTGGTCTAGTAGTTCTGTGTGTTGTTGTGGTCTCTGATGCTGTGTTGTTTGTGGTCTATGGGCTGTGTTGTTGTGGTCTAGTAGTCCTGTGTTTGTTTGGTCTAGTAGTCTGTGTTGTTGGGGTCTGTGTTGTTGTGGTCTCGTGGTCTGTGTTTGTTGTGTCTAGTAGGTCTGTGTTTGTTGTGGTCTAGTGGTCTGTGTTGTGTGGTCTAGTAGTCTGTGTTGTTGTGGTCTGTGTTGTTGTGTCTAGTAGTTTGTGTTTGTTGTGGTCTAGTGATCTGGTTGTTGTGGTCCTAGTCCGTCTGTGTTGTTGTGGTATGTAGTCTGTGTTGTGTGGTCTATATCTGTGTTGTTGTGGTCTGATTATCTGTGTTGTTGGGTGCTGTGTTTTTGTGGTTCTAGTAGTCTGTGTTTTTGTGGTCTGTGGTCTGTGTTGTTGTGGTCCAGTGGTCTGTGTTGTTGTGGTCTAGTAGTCTGTTTGTTGTGGTTAGTATCTGTGTTTTTGTGGCTAGTAGTGTCTGTGTTGTTGTGGTCTTAGTAGTCTTGTTGTTGTGGTCTCGTAGTCTGTGTTGTTGTGGTCTAGTATTCTGTGTTGGTGTGGTCTAGTAGTTTTGTGTTGTTTGTGGTCAGTGTCTGTGTTGTTGTGGTCTAGTGTCTGTGTTTGTTTGGTCTAGTATTCTGTGTTGTTGTGGCTAGTAGTCCTGGTTTGTTGTGGTCTAGTAGTCTGTGTTGTTGTGGTCTAGTATCTGTGTTGGTGTGGTCTATTAGTCGTGTTGTTGTTTGTCTAGTAGTCTGTGTTGTTGTGGTCTAGTAGTCTGTGTTTTTGTTGTGGTTCTAGTAGTCTGTGTTGTTGTGGTCTATATCGGTGTTGTTGTGGTCCTAGTAGTTTGTGTTTGTGGTCTAGTGGTCTGTGTTTTTGTGGTCTAGTAATTCTTGGTTGTTTGTTGTCGTGTGTTCTGTGTTGGTTGTGGTCTAGTAGTCTGGTGTTGTTTGTGGTCTAGTGATCTGTTGTTGTTGTTGGTCTAGTATCCTGGTTATTGTGTCTAGTAGTCTGTGTTGTTGTGGTCTGTGTTTGTTGTTGTCGAGTTATCTGTGTTGTTGTGGTCTCGTGGTCTGTGTTGTTTTGGTCTAGAGTCCTGTGTTTGTTTGTGGGCTAGTAGTCTGTTTGTTGTGGTACTATTAGTCTGTGTTGTTTGTGGTCTGTAGTCTGTGTTGGTTGTGGTCTAGTAGTCTGTGTTGTTGTGGTCTAGTAGTCTGGTTGTTGTGTCTAGTATCTTGTGTTGTGTGGTCTATAGTCTGTGTGTTGTGGTCTAGTGATCTTGTTGTTGTGGTCTAGTAGTCTGTGTTGTTGTGGTCTATAGTCTGTGTGTTGTGGTCTAGTAGTCTGGGTTGTTTGTTGGTCTGTTGTTGTGGTCTCAGTAGTCCTGTGTTTGTTGTGGTCTCATGTCTGTGTTGTTGGTGTGGTCTAGTAGTCTGTGTTTGTTGTGGTCTAGTTAGTCTGTTGGTGGTGGTCTAGTATCTGTGTTGTTAGGTCGCTAGTAGTCTGTTTGTTGTGGTCTAGTAGTCCTGTGTTGTTGTGTCTTAGTAGTCTGTCTTGTTGTGGTCTATAGTCTGTGTTGGTTTGGTCTAGTAGTCTGTGTTAGTGGTCTTGTTGTTGTGTCTAGTAGTCCTGTGTTGTTGTGTCTAGTGGTCTGTGTTGTTGTGGTCTAGTAGTCTGTGTTGTTTGTGGTCTGTGTTTGTGTCGTCTAATGGCCATGTGTTGTTGTGGTCTAGTGTCGGTGTTGTGTCTAGTGGTCTGTGTTGTTGTGGTCTAGTGGTCTGTGTTGTTGTGTCAGTAGTCTGTGTTTTGTGGTCTAGTAGTCTGTGTTGTTGTGGTCTGTGTTTTTTGTGGTCTGTAGTTTTGTGTTGTTGTGGTCTAGGATCTGTGTTTTGTGTGTCTGTAGTCTGTGTTGTTGTGGTCTAGTAGTCTGTGTTGTTGTGGTCTAGTGTCTGTGTTGTTGTGGTCTATAGATTGTTGTTGTGGTCCTGTGTGTTGTGGTCTAGTATTTTTGTTGCTGTGGTCTATGTCTGTTTTGTTGGGTCTAGTAGTCTGTGTTTGTTTTGGTCTAATAGTCCCTGTGTTGTTGTGGTCTGTAGTCTGTTTTGTTGGTGGCTCTAGTAGTCTGTGGTTGTTTGTGTCTGTGTTGTTGTGGTCTAGTAGTCTGTGTTTTGTGGTCTAGTGGCTGTGTTGTTGTGGTCTAGTGGTCTGGTGTGTTGTGTCTAGTAGTCTGTGTTGTTTGTGGTCTGTGTCTGTGTTGTTGTGTCTAGTTTCTGTGTTGTTGTGGTACTATAGTCTGTGTTGGGTGTGGTCTAGTGGTCTGTGTTGTTGTGGTCTAGTGGTCTTGTTGTGGTCTATTGGTCTATGTATGTTGTGGTCTAGTGGCTTGTGTTGTTGTGGTCTGTGTTGTTGTTGTCTAGTAGTCTGTGTTTTTGGTCTAGTGGTCTGTGTTGTGTGGTCTAAGTGGTCTGTGTTGTTGTGGTCTATGGTCTGTGTTCTTGTTTTCTGTGTTGTTGTGGTCTAGTAGGTCTGTGGTTGTTTGTGGTCTAGTGGTCTGTGTTGTTGTGGTCTAGTGGTCCTGTGTTGTTGTGGTCTAGTAGTCTGTGGTGTTTGTGGTCTAGTGGTCTGGTTGTTTGGTCTGTGTTGTTGTGTCTAGTACTCCGGGTTGGTGTGTGATAGTGTTCTGTGTTGTTGTTGTCTAGTAGTCTGTGTTGTTGTGTTCTAGTGGTGCTGTGTTTGTTGTGGTCTAGTAGTGTGTGTGTTGTGTCTGTGTTCTGTGGTCTGTGGTCTGTGTTGTTGTGTCTAGTGGTCTGTTTTGTTTGTGGTCTAGTGTCGGTGTTGTTGTGGTCCTTGTGTCTGTGTTGTTGTGGTCTAGTGTTCTCTGTTTGTCTATGGGTCTGTGTTGTTTGGGTCTTGTGGTTGTGTTGTTGTGGTCTAGTGGTCTGTGTTGTGGTCTAGTGGTCTGTGTTGTTGTGGTCTAGTGTCTGTGTTGTTGTGGTCTAGTAGTCTGTGTTGTTGTGTCCTAGTGGTCTAGCTGGTCTGTGTTGTTGTGGTCTAGTGGTCTGTGTTTGTTGTGTCTAGTGGTCTGTGTTGTTGTGGTCTAGTGGTCTGTGCTGTCTACCACGCATTCTGTGTTTTTGTGACTGTTTCTCTGAGTTGTACTACTATTGGCCAGAACCCCCTATTTCCCTATATAGTGCACTACTTTTAGACCAGAGTCCTATTCCCTACAAGTGTCACTACTTTGACGCAGAGTCCTATTCCTATATAGTGCACTACTTTAGAGCCAAGGCCCTAGTCTCTACATAATTGCACTACTTTTTACCAGTAGTCAAAGCACTAACATTTGGTGTCCTATATAGTGCCCTCTGGTCCTGGTCCCATATGCACTGTATATGGAATAGGGGTCTTTGGGTAGACAGCAAGTGTGTGTGTGTTAAATCATGAGCCTTGTCTCCGAGCCACGTCATGCTAACCAGCGTTCCCATGTGATCTGTGTGTGTTGTCAGAGCAACAGGAGTCGCCAAGGAGAGAGTCGTTGCTCCAAAAAGCTCTGGAGGTAGTAACGAGAGTCGGCGTCTGGTGGAATTGGGGTAGGAGAACATTACCACACACGTACTACTCTGTTACCTACAGTATATACAGTTAACCCCGTACTACTCTGTGTAACCTACAGTATATAACAGTTAACGACACCGAACAACTACTCTGTAATAACCTACATATATCACATGTTACCACACCGTACTACTCTATGTACCCTACAGTATATAACACAGTTAACAGCCCGTACTACTCCTATGTAACCTACAGTATATAACAGTTTACCACACGTACTCTCTGTGTACCTACAGTAGAAACAGTTCCACACCGTACTACTCTGTTTAACCTACAGTAGATAACTTACCACACCGTACTACTCTGTGTAACCTACTATATACAGTTACCACACACCGTACTACTCTGTGTACCCTACAGTATTACAGTTTACCACACCGTCTACTCTGTATATAACAGTTCAACACCGTACTGTAACCTACAGTATATCGCAGGTAACACACACGTACTACTCTAGTAACCTGCAAGTTATATAACAGGTTTACACCCGTACTACTCTGTATACCTACAGTATCTAACAGTTTAACACCCTACTAATCTAGTTCACCTACCGTGTATAACAGTTAACACCGTCCTACTCTGTGTAACCTACGTATATACACAGTTACCCACGTACTACTCTGTATAACTACAGTATATAACAGTTTGAACACACCGTACTACTCTATTAACCTACAGTATTAACAGTTACGACACCGTACTAACTCTTGTAACTACGTAATATACATTAGCCCACACCGTACTACTCTGTATACCTGCAAAGTATAATAACAGTTACCACACCGTACTACTCTGTATAACCTACAGTATTAACAGTTAACACAGCCGTACTACTCCTGTATAACCTACAGTATATCACATTTAACACACCGACTAACTCTATGTAACCTACATATATAACAGTTACACACCGTCGACTCTGTGTAACTACCTACAGTATATAACAGTTCCCACACGTAACTACACTTGTATACCTACATATTTAACAGTTACCACACCGTACTACTCTGTATAACTACAGATATAACATTAACACACCGTACTACTCTATGTAACCTACGTATATTATACAGTTGCCACCCGTACTGTAACCTACAGTATATACATTCACCACACCGTACTACTCTGTATAGACCTTACAGTATATAACAGTTACCACCCGTACTGTAACCTACAGTAGATAACAGTTTTAACACACCGTACTACTCTATGTAACCTACAGTATATAACAGTTAACACACCGTACTAGCTCGTGTATAACCTACAGTATACTAACATTAACACACCGTCAAAAACCTCTCTGTATAACCTCCGTATAATAGACAGTTACCAACACCGTACTGTAACCTACAGTAATAACGTTAAACACACCGACTACTCTATGTACCTACAGTATATAACAGTTACACACCGTACTACTCTGTATAACCTACAGTATATACAGTTACCAACACCGACTACTCTGTATATAACAAGTTTTTTTTTTTACCACACCGAGCTACTCTGTAACCTACATTATATAACGTTACACACCGTACTACTCTGTATAGACTCAGTATATAACAGTTACAACACCGTACTACTCTGTATAACCTACATATATAACAGTTACCCACAAACGTACTACTCTGTATATAACAGTTACCACACCGTACTGTAACCTACGTATATAACATTTAACACACGTACTCTCTGTGTAACCTACAGTATATAAAAGTTTACCAACTCCGTACTACTCTGTGTAACCTACATTAGTTAACAGTTACTCTACACCGTATCTACTCTGTATAACCTACAGTATATACAGTTACCACACCGTCTACTCTGTAAACCTACGTATATAAACAGTTACCACACCGTACTACTCTATATACCTACAGTATAACGGCAGTTTACCACACCGTACTACTCTGTTACTACGTATATACCAGTTAACACACCGTACTACTCTATAACCTACAGTTATAAACAGTTAACACACCTTACTACTCTGTATAACCACAGTATATAACATTTACCCACACCGTACTGTTACCCCTACATATATAACAGTTACCACCCCGTACTACTCTATATAGAACCCAGTATAAACAGTACCACACCGTACCTACTCTTGTAACCTACAGTATTTACAGTTTTACCACCCCGTACTACTCTGTATAACTACAGTATATACAGTTACCACACCGTACTGACTCGTAACCTACAGATATAACAGTTACCACACCGTACTACTCTGTATAACCTACATTATATACGTTAACACACCGTACTACTCTATGTAACCTACAGTATATACAGTTACACACACCGTACTACTACTCTGTATAGCCTACAGGTAATAACAGTACCACCCCGTACTACTCTAGTAAACCTACAGTATATAACAGTTACCACACACCGTACTACTCTGTGTAACCTAAGTATATAAGCAGTTACCACACAGTACTACCTGTTAACCTACAGATATAACAGTTACCACACCGTACTACTCTGTATAACATACTAGTATATAACAGTTCCACACCGTACTGTACCTACAGTATATACAGTTACCACAACCGTAACTACTCTTACCTACAGTATATACCGTTAGACACACCGTATACTCTGTAACCTACAGTATTAACAGTTTACCACACCGTACTACTCTGTCTAACCTACAGTATATACTTTACACACCGTACTAACTCTATGTAAACGCTACAGTTATAACAGTTAACACCCGTACTACTTACTCTGTAAACCTACATTATATACAGTTCTCACACGTACTACTCTGTATAACCCTACAGTATATACATTACCACACCGACTACTCTATGTAACCTACAGTATATAACGGTTAAGCCACCGTACTACTCTGTAACCTACAGTATTTACAGTTTACCACACCGTACTTACTCTGTAACCTACAGTATATAACATTTAACACACCGTCCTACTCTATGCAACCTACCGTATATAACGTTAACAACACCGTACTACTCTTATAACCTACGTATATAACATTACCCACCCGTACTACTCTGTATAACCTACAGTATTATAACAGTTAACAGACACACGTACTTACTATATACCTACAGTATATACAGTTAACACACCGTACTACTCTATATAACCTACAGTATTTAACAGTTAACACACCATACTACGCTAATGTAACCTACAGTATATACTTAACACACGTACTCTCTATGTACCTACAGTATTTAACATTACCACACCGTACTACTCTGTAGAACCGACAGTATATAACAGTTACCACTAACTTACTCTATGTACCTACAAGTATATAACATTTACCACACACCGTACTACTCTATGTAACCTACAGTATATAATTAACACACCGGACTACTCTATGTAACCTACAGTATTTAACAGTTACCTAACCGTACTACTCTGTATAACCTACATATATAACAGTTACCACACGTACTACTCTATGTAACCTACCGTATATAACAGTTACCACCCGGACTACTCTATTAACCTACATATATAACAGTTAACACACCGTACTACTCTATGTAACCTACAGTATTTAACAGTTAACACACCGTATACTACTACTGTAAACTACAGTATATAACAGTTACCACACCGTACTAATACTCTGTATAACCTACAGTATATGAACAGTTACCAACACCGTACTACTCTATTACCTACATATATAACAGTTACCACCCCGGTACTCTCTGTGTTACCTACAGTATTTAAAACCGTTAACACACGTACTACTCTATGTAACCTACAGTATTATAACAGTTAACACACCGTACTACTCTATGTAACCTACAGTATTTACAGTTAGA
>NW_024057920.1:322500-385000 GCF_016432855.1 Salvelinus namaycush | reverse complement strand
GTGCTGTCAGTCAGTCACTATATTACCAGCTTGGTGCTGTCAGTCAGTCACTATATTACCAGCTTGATGCTGTCAGTCAGTCACTATATTACCAGCGTGGTGCTGTCAGTCAGTCAGTCACTATATTACAAGCTTGGTGCTGTCAGTCAGTCACTATATTACCAGCGTGGTGCTGTCAGTCAGTCACTATATTACCAGCTTGGTGCTGTCAGTCAGTCACTATATTACCAGCTTGGTGCTGTCAGTCAGTTACTATATTACCAGCTTGGTGCTGTCAGTCAGTCACTATATTACCAGCGTGGTGCTGTCAGTCAATCAGTCACTATATTACCAGCTTGGTGCTGTCAGTCAGTTACTATATTACCAGCTTGCTGCTGTCAGTCAGTCACTATATTATCAGCTTGCTGCTGTCAGTCAGTCAGTCAGTCACTATATTACCAGCTTGGTGCTGTCAGTCAGTCACTATATTACCAGCTTGGTGCTGTCAGTCAGTCACTATATTACCAGCTTGATGCTGTCAGTCAGTCACTATATTACCAGCGTGGTGCTGTCAGTCAGTCAGTCAGTCACTATATTACAAGCTTGGTGCTGTCAGTCAGTCACTATATTACCAGGGTGGTGCTGTCAGTCAGTCAGTCACTATATTACCAGCTTGGTGCTGTCAGTCAGTCACTATATTACCAGCTTGGTGCTGTCAGTCAGTCACTATATTACCAGCTTGCTGCTGTCAGTCAGTCACTATATTACCAGCTTGGTGCTGTCAGTCAGTCACTATATTACCAGCTTGGTGCTGTCAGTCAGTCACTATATTACCAGCTTGGTGCTGTCAGTCAGTCACTATGTTACCAGCTTGCTGCTTTCAGTCAGTCACTATATTACCAGTGTGGTGCTGTCAGTCAATCAGTCACTATATTACAAGCTTGGTGCTGTCAGTCAGTCACTATATTACAAGCTTGGTGCTGTCAGTCAGTTACTATATTACCAGCTTGGTGCTGTCAGTCAGTCACTATATTACCAGCTTGGTGCTGTCAGTCAGTTACTATATTACCAGCTTGGTGCTGTCAGTCAGTCACTATATTACCAGCGTGGTGCTGTCAGTCAATCAGTCACTATATTACCAGCTTGGTGCTGTCAGTCAGTTACTATATTACCAGCTTGCTGCTGTCAGTCAGTCACTATATTACCAGCTTGCTGCTGTCAGTCAGTCAGTCAGTCAGTCACTATATTACCAGCTTGGTGCTGTCAGTCAGTCACTATATTACCAGCTTGGTGCTGTCAGTCAGTCACTATATTACCAGCTTGATGCTGTTAGTCAGTCACTATATTACCAGCGTGGTGCTGTCAGTCAGTCAGTCAGTCACTATATTACAAGCTTGGTGCTGTCAGTCAGTCACTATATTACCAGCGTGGTGCTGTCAGTCAGTCAGTCACTATATTACCAGCTTGGTGCTGTCAGTCAGTCAGTCACTATATTACCAGCTTGCTGCTGTCAGTCAGTCACTATATTACCAGCTTGGTGCTGTCAGTCAGTCACTATATTACCAGCTTGGTGCTGTCAGTCAGTCACTATATTACCAGCTTGGTGCTTCCAGTCAGTCACTATGTTACCAGCTTGCTGCTTTCAGTCAGTCACTATATTACCAGCTTGGTGCTGTCAGTCAGTCACTATATTACCAGCTTGCTGCTTTCAGTTAGTCACTATATTACCAGCTTGGTGCTGTCAGTCAGTCACTATATTACCAGCGTGATGCTGTCAGTCAGTCACTATATTACCAGCTTGCTGCTGTCAGTCAGTCAGTCAGTATATTATCAGCGTGGTGCTGTCAGTCAGTCACTATATTACCAGCTTGGTGCTGTCAGTCAGTCACTATATTACCAGCTTGGTGCTGTCAGTCAGTCACTATATTACCAGCTTGATGCTGTCAGTCAGTCACTATATTACCAGCGTGGTGCTGTCAGTCAGTCAGTCAGTCACTATATTACAAGCTTGGTGCTGTCAGTCAGTCACTATATTACCAGCGTGGTGCTGTCAGTCAGTCAGTCACTATATTACCAGCTTGGTGCTGTCAGTCAGTCACTATATTACCAGCTTGCTGCTGTCAGTCAGTCACTATATTACCAGCTTGGTGCTGTCAGTCAGTCACTATATTACCAGCTTGGTGCTGTCAGTCAGTCACTATATTACCAGCTTGGTGCTGTCAGTCAGTCACTATGTTACCAGCTTGCTGCTTTCAGTCAGTCACTATATTACCAGCTTGGTGCTGTCAGTCAGTCACTATATTACCAGCTTGCTGCTTTCAGTTAGTCACTATATTACCAGCGTGATGCTGTCAGTCAGTCAGTCAGTCAGTCAGTCAGTCAGTCAGTCAGTCAGTCAGTCAGTCAGTCAGTCAGTCAGTCAGTCAGTATATTATCAGCGTGGTGCTGTCAATCAGTCACTATATTACCAGCTTGCTGCTGTCAGTCAGTCACTATATTACCAGCTTGCTGCTTTCAGTTAGTCACTATATTACCAGCTTGGTGCTGTCAGTCAGTCACTATATTACCAGCTTGGTGCTGTCAGTTAGTCACTATATTACCAGCTTGGTGCTGTCAGTCACTATGTTACCAGCTTGCTGCTGTCAGTCAGTCAGTCAGTCAGTCAGTCACTATATTACCAGCTTGGTGCTCTCAGTTAGTCTCTATATTCCCAGCTTGGTGCTGTCAAGTCAGTCACTATATGACAAGCTTGGTGCTGTCAGTCAGTCACTGAGTCAGTTATGTGTGTAAATATGATAAACTGTACATGCTAGTACAGTGTTTCCCAACTCCAGTCTTGGACTACCCCCAACAGTACACATATTTTGTAGCCCCGGACAAGCAGACCTGATTCAACTGGTCAACTAATCATCAAGCACTCAATGAGTTGAATCAGGTGAGTTTGTTTGGAGCTACAACCAAAATGTGTGCAGTTGGAGGTACTGGAGGACTGGAGTTGGGGAACACTGTGCTAGTACATGAATGTGTGAAGGCTTAAGGTTCTATTCTATAGTATTTGTTGACAGTAGGACTGCCTTTGAAGTATTGTCTTACATGGTGCGGAGCAAAGGGTTCTTGTGGAAGGCTCCCTCGGGTATGGCTGCTATGTCGTTGCTGTGAAATCCACTGGAGGAAAATGAAAATATATACAGTGAAACAATTATTCTAACCACACTCTTTGGGATGAAGGTGGAATATTAAATGTGCAACGATACAGTTGCAAGAGCTGAACGAGAAGAAGATACAAATTGTGATTTGGAAAACAGATGGGTCCAAATTAAGTAAACTGTTATAGTTGCCAATATGTAAATGACGACTAATTCTGTACGCATGTGTGCTACAGCTTCCTGATTTCTGCACTTAATGTGGCTAATTCCAGTTTTCACCATTAGATGGCATCTTTCAATCTAATGTGTGTCAATTATTTGACTGAAGGTTTTATTGCTAATTAATCTATACTGCTGTCATAAAACATGGTAAATTCCATATCTGTTCAATATTGTTTTTCCATCAGAAATATGAAAGGACACCATCTAGAGAACAGTTGTGACTGTCCACATGAAACGCTGTGAAGTCATGATCTATTGTTCAAGATGTCCCAGTGACACTGTGAAAACAAAGGCCAGGTAATGTACCTAACGTGCCTGCGTCTTTTATCTAGTAGACATGTCCCTTATATCCATCACAAGTTCAAGGAATCAAGAAACCATTGTACAGGAACATTAAGACAGCTTCTCTCTTTACTACCGCTGACACAGACAGGAGAGGAGAGCAACAAAGGTAAGGAAAACAGATAGAGGAGTGTATTCTTGGGGGCACTAGTCAGAACCCATCATTAATCTCTCAGCTCCCCCTGCCAAGGTTCACAGTTCCACCGAGACACATCAACAGCTCACATTTCTACAAAAACACTGCAGCCGGCACGCAACCAGAAAATGATATCACCTCTAGGCCACATGCCGCTTACTGACTAAACAACCTAATCACTCAAAGTTGACGTTTCAGATTTTAAAAATCTCACTAAGGAATCTGTGTACGCATGTGCATCCCTGTATGTGTGTGTGTGTGTGTGTGTGTGTGTGTCGGTATCGGTGTGTGTGTGCTTCCATTTGTGACTGTGTGTGTGTGTGCATGTGTTTGTCATGGGACAGTACTCACAGCTCCTTCAGTTTGGGCAGTGCCTGGATTGCTTCTGGGAAGGTCATCAGGTTGTTGAAGTTAAGATCCCTGAGGGGCCAAAAGGAGCAGGGAGTTTCATAATCATTACACCACACACCACAGCACACTCAATCATACTGTAACCATCCACTAGCAGTGCTGTGCAAACATACGGTCACCTTAACGATAGTAAAATATTGATCTTCCAGTTTCAGGCAATACACTATAAAACATTATCTTGAAGGGATATCCAGTGTTCACGAATAGCCAAGTGTACTGTAGTTCCCATGACAGACTGGAGTGCTCACATATAAGGTAGGCTCCTATGGTAAGTAAGACAATTCTCTTTATGCTTTATCAGTGTCAACGTTGTGAGTGAGTGTGACACTGCAAAAATAATTGTAACAGCCATGGTACGTCTAATATGGCTGCTGTTAAACCATAGGTCAGAATGTCTCTGTCCTCTCCGGACTAAAGATGTTGTGTCACTGTTCAGGCTGGCGACGCAGGAGGAAGCGAACAATGGGAGGGTAGTGCAGATAGCCATCATGGACTCCGCTCCATTTATCCTGGAGCAATTACAGGAGGAAGTGGACACACTGACGTCCCAGCTGCTCTGTGTGTGTGTGTGTGTGTGTGTGTGTTTTTCTGGGGGGCGGGGGCTCATACACACTGTTAATGAGTTTGTATTCAAATGTACTTACAGCGTTTCTAGGTTCTCTAGCCCTGTGAAGCAGCTCTCCCCAATCTCCTTAATTCTGTTATTATGCAGATGCCTGGAAGATAAAGAATATATTTATATTCCATTCCCGGCTCAAAATAGACTTCGCTGTTGCAGACGAGCCAAAACGGACATTGAACAACAGAAGGAACATGTATAGGATATCTAGTCTATGTGATTGAACATGCAGGGAGGTTTTAATAGGAGTCCGTCTGGGTTTTTAAGCAGGATATAATATAGCTATTCTTAGTGACATACAACACACATAAAACAAAATGCTCAATCTGCCAAATGGCATCCCATCCTTTGTGGATGAACAACACAGCACTTTTCACATCTCCCACACTCCCTGCCTGATAGTAAGACCCAATTCAAACTATTCATAAGGTAAATGTCCTCTGCAGCTATCACCAGAGACCACAGTGATTGGTAAGTCAGGTATCATTGTGAGTGCTGGTGTGTCGAAGGCTGATGGATTCAAGGTATTTTCTTCCTGTTTATTCTTGCCAGCCACTAGGGTCACAGCTGTCCTATTTCCCTCCAACTGGGCCCTGCAGCAATAGCATTTTTATTGTGTATGTGTACACAAGGAGCGCGTGCACATGTGTGCATGGGTGCATTTGTGTTTGAACTGATGGCTTCATACAGTATATTGATATATTTAACTAAGGATTTCATTTGACTTGGAGTGGAATGGATTTGAACATCTGCAATGTTTGAATGGTAGAGAAGTGTAATCTGATGGTTTGTTCCTTTGACACTGTTTAAAAATAACTGTCTTTCATAATAAAAGTGGAGATTGTTCTATTACCCATGATTCTACATTTTCTTCTTCTTCCAACAGATGTAAATCTCCACCAGAAATATCTAATGTCTGTGCTACATCTGAATCTACAGCATACTACCAATGAGTTGAACCCCCCAAACTCTCCCCTATGGGAAGGAGCACAGAACAGATCCAGAACAGCACCAAGATCAGACATGGGTTTAAATACTATCTTGAGTTTACTGAGCTTGCCTGACACAATGGAACCAATAGAATAATCACAAGGAGTCCAAACCCTGCCCCTCTTGCACTCCAGAGAAACTAGAGCAAACGCTAAATGTATTTGAAAGATTCAAATAGTATTTGAACCCAGGTCTGGAATAGATAGATCTGCAGCACTCACAGCACCACCAGACTGGAGAGGTTGGCAAAGGCATTGTTGGGGATGTGGGTGATGCGGTTGAGTGCCAGGGTGAGAGCCTGCAGGTTAGCCTGGTGTCTCATGGGGCCCACTGGGACCTCAGTCAGGCTGTTGTCATCCAGCCAGAGGTGGCGGAGCTGCTGCAGGCCCTCAAAGCTATCCTCAGGCACCGTCGTGATGTGGTTGGCATCCAGACGTCTGCAGAGGGAAGGGGGGAAAAGAGATTTTAGAAACCTTTATCTTACTAGTTATGTCACACCAATGTGTGAATCCTGTCATACATTCACCACCATGAACATTCTCACATTGAGGACATCTCATATTGATACAGCACATAACGAGAGAGAGAGAGAATCAAGGGCCATGTAAGGAATGGTATTTATGAGGTACTTCTATTGCCTCAGTAGAAAAACATTACACTATGGTCTTCCATTTTTAACAGCTTTCCATTGCCCTCTTATCAACTGCAAATATTTGAATGAGCCATTGGATAGCCTACCAAATTATAACGTATGTATAGTAAGTATGGTGTTACTATAAAAATTTGAATTTTATTCTTCTTCTGAATATTCTGCATTTATTTCTAACTATTTAGACTGTTCTGGTGAGAACTACAAACAAAAGGTTTTAAATAGCTTTGTTCTACAATCAAGGTTTCTAATAGTTTTGTATTTGGCTGGTGCTGCACATTCTGTTCCTCATTCATGAAACCTGCTCCTTAATGCTGATATCACAACATTCACTCTCTCCCTCGCAAACAAAAGCTCTATCCCTTTGTAATTCCGCTCTTCCCTTCACAGACTCCCTCTAAGTTTCCCTCTCCTCTTCCCTCGCTCTCTTTCCACCTCCATGACTCCATATCTCTCTCTCCCTCTACATTCCCTACGAGTCTGTGTTGGAAGTAGAAAGGCACTATGATTGACATCTAACTCTCAAAAGCATAGGCTAGGCTCTGCCAAAACATATTACTTCAGCTACAGACCTTAACCCCTAAGAGAGAAAAGACAAAAAAAGAGAAGAAAAAAAGAGAGGGAAAATGTGGGACTGAGGGAAAGGATCTGGAGAGGTGATAAATGGCAGAAAGCTGGATTTTCAGCACGTCCCGGACCAGGCTTCCAGCTGGATCTCATCCTACACTATTCACAGTCAGAGTCAAAAGAGGCACAGGGAAACAAAGATGGAGTAATGCTCAGTCATAGTCCCTCAGAGAGTGACATGCAGTAGTCACAGAGAGTCACTAAGTTAAAGTCAAAGGAAAGAGACGCTGAGGAGCTGGGGATATGGAAACCAGCTCTACGCAGACCATTTTTACAAGGAGCACATGTGCGCGCCTAAGTTGAAAAAAGTAGGCGGACACAAAGACATTTAGGAGCACAATGAAAAATATTTGAGGTATTAAATCTAGAATCCTTTATTTTTCTAAGCACATTGGTGACTAAATTCAAATTCCAGGTCGCACAGCAATAATTAAAATGGCCGCAATGTAGAGCCCTGCAGTGTCTGGGAAACATAACAACCCACACACATCCCTTTCAAACCCATACAGGCAAAAACCAATCACATAAATAAATAGATGATGTCTCACTGTTGGTAAATGCAACGTGGTGGGGGGTAAAGACAGCATGGTAACCAGATGGTTATGTGTGAGCTGTGTAAAGGTTAGTGCAATGATGCAGGCCAGTCCAGAGGAAGTGAATAGGTCAATTGGATTGTAGAGTGAATGCTTCCCATTGTAAATGTCATGATTAAGCTTACGATGTCCATTTGAGCAGTTTTGCCATTTCAAGTCTCTAAAGGGTGTGTGTGTGTGTGTGTGTGTGCATAGTCGTGTAATTCCAGATGGGTGAAGAGATAGGGGGACTCACAGAGACTGTAGAGAGTAGAGGTTCTTTATAGCTGTACTTGGAACAGTCTTCAGCTGGTTATTCTGCAACATCCTGAGGGAGAGAACACAGTTTTATAACCTGAACTGTGGTCGCACCAACATGCCTCCTCATTACAATTTCTGTACAACCAAATCAAATCAAATTTTATTGGTCACATACACATATTTAGCAGATGTTATTGCGGGTGTAGTGAAATGCTTGTGTTCCTAGCTCCAACAGTGCAGTAATATCTAACAATTCACAACAATACACAAATCTAAAAGTAAAAGAATAGAATTAAGAAATATATAAATATTAGGATGAGCAATGTCAGAGTGGCATTGACTAAAATACAGTAGAATAGAATACAGTATTTACATATGAAATGAGTAAAGCAGTATGTAAACATTATTAAAGTGACTAGTGTTCCATTATTAAAGTGACCAGTGATTCCATGTCTATGTATATAAGGCAACAGCCTCTAAGGTGCAGGGTTGAGTAACCGGGTGGTAGCCGGCTAGTGATGCAACCAGCAGTCATGTGGTGCGTACGAGAATGAGAAGATCAGCTCTGTATCAAGTTAAAGTGTGAACACAGTATGAAAATGTATGCACTAACTACTAGTAAGTCGCTCTGGATAAGAGCGTCTGCTAAATGACTAAAATGTAAATGAACACAAAAGGATCACAAAGTGTTGCAGCCTCAGCCTCTTATCTCTGTAAAGAGTCAAAGTCATTGACTCTAACTAGCACCTCAGGCTTTGTTTCATACGCTTGTGTATGGGTTCAGGGTGAAGTAGAGTGTACAGCATGCATTACAGTATACTTGACTGTGGGGAGGTTGTGTGTGTCTCTGAGCACACACATTTGTGTCTGCATGCATATCCCATATGAAAAAAAAACTATAGTGTATATACTATGGTAGGAATAGTATAGTATTCACTGTAGTGTTTTTGCAAACTTTACTCACTGTATTGTTTTTGCAGACTGAAGTCCGCAAAAACACTACATTGAATACTGTAGTATTTACTGTAGTTTTTACAGTATACTGTAGTATACATACTGTAGTAAAAAAATAATAGTATATACTATAGTAATTACTGTATTGTTTTTGCGGACTGTAGGATACTGTAGTATTTACTGTAGTGTTTTTGCGGTCATTACTGTAGTATTTACTAAAGTGTTTTTGTTTTATTATCTATTAGAGGTCAACCGATTATGATTTTTCAACGCCAAAAACGATTATTGGAGGACCCAAAAAAGCCGATACCGATTAATCAGCCAATTTTTATATATATATATATATATATATATTTGTAATAATGACAATTACAACAATACTGAATGACCACTTATTTTAACTTAATATAATACATCAATAAAATCAATTTAGTCTCAAATAAATAATGAAACATGTTCAATTTGGTTTAAATAATGCAAAAACAAAGTGTTGGAGAAGAAAGTAAAAGTGCAATATGTGCCATGTAAAAAAGCTAACGTTTAAGTTTCTTGCTCAGAACATGAGAACATATGAAAGCTGGTGGTTCCTTTTAACATGAGTCTTCAATATTCCCAGGTAAGAAGTTTTAGGTTGTAGTTATTATAGGACTATTTCTCTCTATACCATTTGTATTTCATATACCTTTGACTATTGGATGTTCTTATAGGCACTTTAGTATTGCCAGCCTAATCTCGGGAGTTGATAGGCTTGAAGTCATAAACAGCGCAATGCTTGAAGCACAGCGAAGAGCTGCTGGCAAAACGCACGAAAGTGCTGTTTGAATGAATGCTTACGAGCCTGCTGCTGCCTACCACCGCTCAGTCAGACTGCTCTATCAAATCAGACTTAATTATAACATAATAACACACAGAAATACGAGCCTTAGGTCATTAATATGGTCAAATCCAGAAACTATCATTTCGAAAACAAAACGTTTATTCTTTCAGTGAAATACGGAACCGTTTCGTATTTTATCTAACGGCTGGCATCCATAAGTCTAAATATTGCTGTTACATTGCACAACCTTCAATGTTATGTCATAATTATGGAAAATTCTGGCAAATTAATTACGGTCTTTGTTAGGAAGAAATGGTCTTCACACAGTTCGCAACGAGCCAGGCGGCCCAAACTGCTGTATATATCCTGACTCTGCTTGCACAGAACGCAAGAAAAGTGACACAATTTCCCTAGTTAAAATAAATTAATGTTAGCAGGCAATATTAACTAAATATGCAGGTTTAAAAATATATACTTGTGTATTGATTTTAAGAAAGGCATTGATGTTTATGGTTAGGTACACATTGGTGCAATGTCATCTACACTGATTGAAGTGGATTTAACAAGTGACATCTATAAGGGATCCTAACTTAACTGGATTTACCTGGTCAGTTTTTGTCATGGAAATGTTTTGTCCACTCAGTGTAAATGGTCTATCCTTGACATGTATGTTTCTCACTTACAGGTGGCACAAATTGGGATATGGGGAGGGGAATGGGCAGGGTATATGCAAATTAAATACTGTAATATTTACTATAGTAAAAAAAAGTTTGGGCGGACTGACATTTCATCAGTATTTACTAGTGTTTTTTGTGGATAATTCTGTAGTATTTACTATAGTATTCTACAGTATACTACAAAATTATATACTACTAGTACTACACATGATCAAGGGATACTACAATGTGTAGTATAGAATTCTACAGTATACTACAGAATTATATAGTAAGTACTGTAGTATTCCATAGTACAATTTAATTTTTTTATGTGGGATGTGAGTACTTGACCATGTAGTGATGAGCATTAGTATCTGTCTGTGGATCCTAGTATCTTCTGGACACAGATGTGGTTATGGTGACTATCTCCCTTCCTCTCTACTATCAGTAGTCTCTGTCGTCAAAGCAGGCTAGGGCCCAGGGGAACAGGCCCTCTGGTTTCCTGCCTCTTCACACACGACACATGGCCACCGCTCGTTGGGAAGGAAGTGAACACCTCTGTTTTATTTCATTCACCTGTATTTCAATCACCAATTTTATTTACAGGTGTGTGTGCGTGTGAATGTCTGTGTGTTTGATTTTGTGTGGGTTGTGCCCGAGCACTCACTAGTACTGGTCTTTGAACCCTTGGCTCAATGTACAGTCACAGAACATACAGGTATTATATGAGTGTTTGTCTGTGTGTGCGTGTTGTAAGTGTGTGTGTAGGACCAATGAGCGGCACACTTACAGGACTTTGAGCTGATGTAGTCCAGACAGAGCGTCAGGGTGGATGAATGAGAGGTCATTTCCTGCCAGTCGTCTGAGGTAGAGAGAGAGACGAAGAGAGAGAAAGAGAGAGAGAGAGGAAGAGGGAGAGAAAAATATGGTGATCAATTCATAATTGCATCGAAAGCTAAACGAGGATTCGTACAGTAATCTATATGTTGTTGGTACAACTTTCAAAGCTTTCAATTTAACAGCTTCACTTTGAAATGTTAATACATTCAAGATTGAAAGTCATCGACCAAAAAAACGAATGAAAACACCTCACAGGCTCCAGTTAGTGTTATCAGGCATAACATAACATAACATAACGCCTGGGGTGCCAGAGAGACGTGTCAGTGCGACGGCATGTTGTCACTTCACCAGACACTCTGGGGAGAGAGTGGACACATTAGGACTGGGCCTGGGTTTCCCCTCCTGGGTCTGGACTACCTCCCCTTCCCTTCCAGCCAGGGTATCAGGAAGAACTGGCAGTGTGAATAATCATGTGGGGGCGGGTTGTCAGGGACTCATAGTTCCACCAAATCTGGCCTGGGAGATTAGCACCAGATTTATCACCCTCTGCAACTTGAGCTGGGTGGCGTTAGATTCCCCTGCAGCCAATAGCTGCTGGGTGTGAGCCTGAGAGCCTGGGGAATCTGAGTAACAACTCCCACCATGCCCTAATACAACCCCACAACGCACCCCTTACTGGGGCCTACTCGGGGACACACTTTCAGGGATGTCGAACACTGTTAGTCCATCATATAACAACCAGACAGCATCATATGACAGGGTCTCTAGTCTAAACACACAAACGCTAGTGGCAGACTTCCACTGTGATCCAATGGCAGAACATGTTTAAAATCACATATTTGTTGTGGTTGACAAACATGGTTAGGAATTGGAAGGCTATATAATGGTACATGCTCTTCAACTTGACTCTGGCTCAAACCAAATGATTGCCTTCCAGTAGATTCCACAGGACACGCTTCACCATCAAACACCCAAATCAATTTGGCTTCTCATGTGTCTTTGTCAACTATTCATTGACTGAATTGTTTCCTTTTGACAGCATTTTCATTGTTTCCCAGCAGTAAATGAACTGTTGAAGTACTTGTAGTCAAATGGGCCAGTTTCATGCATAAATCAAGCCTACTCCTTGACTCTATTGCACTAAGTTTGCGGCAACTGCAACTACTGACAATTATTTATTATTAATCTAGGACTCAAGTAACACAGCTTCAGGTTTGAAAGCAGAGTAGGATTTATGTGCAAATTGGTTAGTGTGTCTGCCAGATTTATAAGGTACTGTAAACTTTACGTCCACAGCCTTGGAGCTGGTCAACGCCCACATGTCTACGGCCCAGCCACCACACGCAGGCCTGCTAACAAATTGCTAGGACATCCTTCACATTTCAGGGTGAAGAACCTCCCCACCCATTCCCTTTCTCTCAACAAATTCAGAACACGTCCCCCTAGGCTTTGATGAAGGCAGAAGAATGTGCTAAGCCTTGTTGAGGAAAGACTAAATCCTTCCCTTCTGTAGCACCACTCCCACAACCATTCTATTTCACTAAGAAACTCACTGGTAGACAACATACACTTCAACATCAGAAGGTGAAGAGATTTGGAACACACACTCGGGGAGACAAATGTGTGCAGAGACACAGACAAATACACAAGCACTCAAACACAAATTGAGGGGGATGACTCCCCTACATCTCTTTATCGGTCAGCATGGTAGCTAGTCTGTGTTGTGCTTTGTTCAGGATGGGAGGTGTGTATGAAGGAGGGTTACGTGACTATCAGAGAGGGAATGTTCCTCTCTGGGCATGTCCCCCTCTCTCTGTCAGCCCTCAGGGCTGGAGCTGTGGTTCAGTGACACACCACCACCCCGGGCTACAGGGCCATCCGCTCAGTTCACTCAATGAAACCTTATGATTTGTTTCAAGGATAAGGCTAAACAAACACAAATTAAAAACTATAGACAGCTGTCAACAAAAAAGCATTCCTGAAGCATGAATATAACTGCTAGGCCCACAGTGCTGCTCAGTAGGGTTGGGCGGTATCCCGATTTTCATCACGAGATAACGTTTCTGTACCATACCGGGGTATATGGTATTACTGGCAGTGCACACAATGGGAGCTAATTCAAACAAAACAAAACTAGTTTTTTGTTTAGTTTTTTTGGGGCACAGAACAATTTAGGCAACAGGGATCCTGATCCAGGAGGGAAATTAATGTCTCTGCTGTAACCAAGAAGCTTGATCTTGACATCTAGCCACTTAACAAGCCAGTTAGGAAATCAAATGCGTAGCTGGGGCCCTCAGCCTGATATAATTGATTTTGACACATCTTAGATTTCTTATAGTTACGCATCCCATTTTTTTTTTAAGTATTGAAAATGATACTGTAAGTATTTCGAAAAATACCCTGGTATATGGTATCTCCCAAGCCTACTGCTCAGCTACAGAGCAGGATGGAACCTAGAGAACAGGTTTCACTAAGTATATTTGACACTGGGCAGAGACCCCTGTCCCTGCCTGAAAGGTAATGTTGAGTGGTAGAGTGCAGCGAGGGTGCGTTTTTAGTCAGGTTGTCATGGAAACCATTGTTTTGCCTTCTTCCTTCCTGCCTGGCATTCCTCCACTTACAATGCGATGAAAAGTAAATTGCCCTTTGACAAAGCAGATGAAGTAGGCCTAGTGTTCGGAAAAGAAGGGAGTGAAGACTGGTTCGAGATGATAGACACACACAGGCTAAAATAACATGGGCACAGTAGCAGGCCTGGAAGCAGAATAATGTTAGCTGGTCATTTTGCATTCTCAGGGTTACATGTTACCTGATATCAGGTAGACAGATCTTATCCTTACTTCCAGCTCTGAACCAGACAGAGGGGTATTTCAAGAGTAAAAAAATGACAAAGATTAGATATGCTCATTGAATGGGTCCCAGAACTGAGACATGCGGTTGAACCCTGCAAATTCTCAAAGAAAACACAATGAAAGAAAGAATGTGATGCATCTCACATACATGTTCTCTGGAATCCTACGTAGCCTATAGTCATGGTACTTTTTGATAGCTATCATGGTATAACTTGCCCTTTCTAAAAACACTGCAACTTAGCCCACTATAATGGCATGACTCTTTGGTGTAAGAGAAACTACAGGGTTCTTTATATCTTGCTGAGCAACTTGATGATCAAACACATAATACAACTGGTCTGTTGTGGTTGAAAACCACTGATTATCATATGCATGTGACAAAAACTGTAGTGGGTAATGTACTAGAAAAGATGAATACTCACAGTTCTTCTAGATAGGGGAAGTTCTTGAAGACAAATGCCGGGAGCTCTGTGATGTTATTCATGCTGATGTCACTGTGGAACCAAACAACAAGTGTCATGAGTGGATCAGTATTTCTCTCAGGTTATAAACAGAACACTGCCCTGATTCCAATTCAAATCTCAAACAATCAAGGTGGATTTATACTCCTAAAGATGCAACAACAGAGAATTGCAGAAATAGTACATAATGTTTGATGCCATGGTAGTGTGTAACAAATGTATATTTTTGGAGGCATAACTAGTAAGTAACTGCTCAGAAGCATGCTTTCAATACGGTTACATTGGTTTTCATGTAATGTAGATTGGTAGAGGGAAAGTACTGTCATCTTCCCCAGCAGCATAATGATTCATTTGGGCCAAAACAGGTCCCCAGCAATACTGTAAACCCTTGAAAAAACCCTCCTCGTATTGCCCAAGGGATGTTCACGTTTCCAACTCACTGCAGAGAAAGACAGGCATGTAGCAGCACGACAGCTATGCAGACAGCACTCACGTTTCTTCCCCACCTGACTAATTCAGTATGTGACTTACATACAGTTGAAGTCGGAAGTTTACATACACTTAGGTTGGAGTCATTAAAACTCGTTTTTCAACCACTCCACAAATTTCTTGTTAGCAAACTACAGTTTGGCAAGTTGGTTAGGACTTCTACTTTGTGCATGACACAAGTAATTTTTCCAACAATTGTTTGCAAACAGATTATTTCATTGTATCACAATTCCAGTGGGTCAGAAGTTTACATACACTAAGTTTACTGTGCCAGAAAATGATGTCATGGCTACAGAAGCTTTGGATAGGCTATTTGACATCATTTGAGTCAATTGAAGGTGTACCTTCAATTTCCAAACGCCTGAAGGTACCATGTTCATCTGTACAAACAATAGTATGCAAGTATAAACACCATGGGACCACGCAGCCGTCATACCGCTCAGGAAGGAGATGCGTTCTGTCTCCTAGAGATGAACGTACTTTGTTGCGAAAAGTGCAAATCAATCCCAGAACAACAGCAAAGGACCTTGTGAAGATGCTGGAGGAAACGGGTACAAAAGTATCTATATCCACAGTAAAACGAGTCCTATATCGACATAACCTGAAAGGCTGCTCAGCAAGGAAGAAGCCACTGCTACAAAAACGCCATAAAAAAGCTAGACTACGGTTTGCAACTGCACATGGGGACAAAGATCGAACTTTTTGGAGCAATGTCCTTTGGTCTGAGGAAACAAAAATAGAACTGTTTGGCCATAATGACCATCGTTATGTTTGGAGGAAAAAGGGGGAGGCTTGCAAGCTGAAGAACACCATCCCAACCGTGAAGCACGGGGGTGGCAGCATCATGTTGTGGGGGTGCTTTGCTGCAGGAGGGACTGGTGCACTTCACAAAATAGATGGCATCATGAGGCAGGAAAATTATGTGGATATATTGAAGCAACATCTCAAGACATCATCATCAAGGCATTGGAGTGGCCATCACAAAGCCCTGACCTCAATCCTATAGAAAATGTGTGGGCAGAACAGAACTGGGAAGCTTGTGGAAGGCTACCCGAAACGTTTGACCCAAGTTAAACAATTTAAAGGCAATGCTACTAAATACTAATTAAGTGTATGTAAACTTCTGACCCACTGGGAATGTGATGAAAGAAATAAAAGCGTAAATAAATCATTCTCTCTACTATTATTCTGACATTTCACATTCTTAAAATAAAGTGGTGATCCTAACTGACATAAGACAGGGAATTTTTACTCTGATTAAATGTCAGTTATTGTGAAAAACTGAGTTTAAATGTATTTGGCTAAGGTGTATGTAAACTTCCGACTTATACTGTATGTAATACATAGAGTAACCATGGGCAAAATTGTGATCGAATCCAACTGAAGTTCTAGGAATTGAGAGATTGTTATATAGGCAGGTTTAGTAAAGATTGTAAACTGATTGTAGAAGGATCCTAAAGCAGCCTACAGATTAGTGCACATCCAACTTCCAATAAAAATTACACTGGCTATAGTATAAAAAGACTGGTATGGTATGACACTATAAAAATGGTATGACACCATAGCCATTCCCTTATGTTCAACAACTCAACAGAGAGTACCTTTTAACTTTGAACCACTCTCATCTTGATTAGGAATCCTTTCATTGGTTTCAAAGAGGAGCCCATAGACACCAGATGTTAGAGTTGAAGCACAACAGGACTGAAAAAAACATCCTGCTTTTGATAATGAAGCGAAACCCCCAAAAAGGGTCCATCTTGAATTTCACTACCAGCCGTCCCCAACGTCTTGCATGTGTGTGCATGTAGGACTTTGGATCCTTAAAGGATAATATCGCCCGCCACACTCCCACCCCCCACGTTTCTAACTACAAAGGCCCCCAACAGAAGCCCTCATCGTCCCTGCCATCTATCTTTCCCATCTCCAGGTTACCTAGCTTATCCAATTTCTTCTAGGCTCTGTACAATGGAGCTTCCACCTTGATCCACCCCCCTCTTTATCCCCCCCTACGGACACTCCTTGGGGCGTTGTGTGGCCAATATTTGGAAGGCTTTCCCGGTGGTCCCTCCTTTGGATACATTCTGTCTTGCTGACAGCACCCCTACACCCGCACCCTGTAACCATCTTTCACAGGCTGTTGGCTGCCATGGTCAAGAGTGCAGGCAGCCACAGGGACAGGATGAAAGGGTGGTCTGTGAATGCCGTCACCCTCCCTTCCAGCTGCTTTAGTCATCAGGGGACCTGCCTATGACCTTCCTATCCTACATAGAAATACAGCTGTGACACATATAGAAAAAACAGCACTCTTTCTGAAGCAAAACAGTTACATGCCCACTGTTTTGAGGGTATGAAATGTCAACATGACATCAAATAATGCAAAGGTGTCACTTTTTGCTCATATCAGCCTTGGTGGGAAACCGAAAGAATCACATTTCCAGCAAGAGTTGCCAAAGGTTTCACTTCTCAAGCGAGATTTCCCTACAGAAAAAAAGAGATCGGCGACAAAGACATCCTTCAAAACACTAATCACATCCAACAGAGGAAAGTATGGGGAGCATGCAGCAGAGGCTGTTGTCAAGTCTCAACAGAGCACCTTTAAAACTCCCTGGGAATTCACTGCCAATCCAAGTAAATAGAGACATACAGATCATCTTTACTCAGAAAAAAATGTCAGCTAAAAGACACATGATACCTTTCCTAAATCACTTTTGGGGTCAAAGACAAAATCTACACCTTTTAAACAATTTAAAAAATAAGCAATAATTCATCATCTCTGCTATGATGCAAGATGAGAATAAATATATTATCTCAGCATTATCTCAAAGCCAACCACAACCTCTCCATGGTAAGAGGGTCAAAAAGAGGTCCACCCTGTTCAAGTCTCTGGCAAGTAAGAAATTATACTTGTTATTTAGTGGCTTATTAAGTAGTCTCTGATGGTTGGATCATGGTTTGAGAAAGGTTTGTGGTCATAAGCACATCCTTAAAGACTTGGTGCTGGGCTAATAAAAGAAGGCCTACACACTGTTTATGCCCCCAATTCACTGATTTATTGACAACATTTGGATCCGAAACGGATCTTGGTCAGAATGATTTTAACCTGAGCTCAGCGTTAGCTTCCCCCTCACAATTACACAGGCCACTGGTGTTTGTCCACAGACCAGACAAGGACCTCAGCAAAGCCACACAACAACCACAGAGCTCCACATTACAGACAGATAAATATACATGGAAAGATTGCCAAGCAGTGCAAAGGCAGACCAAAAAGAGATTCAAATTAAAGCGACTCCAAAACCAAGGCGTGTATATGTGGTATGTGTGTGGGCGGATCAGACACTGGCTGGCATGGAGCCATGAGAGGGAGGGGAAGCTACCGTGCCAAGAACAGCAAGGATTGACAGACAGGACAACGGCAGATAAGTAAGATAGAGATTTGGGGAAAAAGGTTACTATGTCCTTCCTTTGAAGATCTCTGGACGCAGAAGGTGGCAAGTGTAAAACGTATCTGATGTAGTCTCTGCCAGGGCCTTGCTTCAAGGAGGCTAAGCCTTAGTTCAGATGCACCATGAATCCCAAGGTGATCTTCAAAAGGAGGACAACTTCACTTCAATACCTTTTGGCAGTGTTTATTTAGCCGGCTAATGTAATCTAAATGAAAATCGATATCCTGCCGGTAGATCATTTGTTGAGGTAGAGAAGCCAAACCGGGCACCAACCCAACCACCTGCTTGCTGCTAACATTGACTACCTCAGAAGTAAAGCAAACTCAGTAATGCTTTGGCTTTTTAGCCCCCTGGTCCCATGACAGCAGAGTTGTGGGGAAAAATGCAGGTAACGGGTAACTATTTTCTCAGCCGGCTGTTTCTTATTGATTAAAGAGGTGAAGGTGGGGAGAATTGAGGAAGATGGCTGAGGTTCCCTGGCTGCCATGCTGGAAAGGAACAAGGGCACTTTGTATACACAGATGGGCAGTGTTCCACCATGGGAGTGCAGAGAAGGTCAAGCATTTACCACATGGGTCCTAGGGGAGACTGATTTGCTGTAGCTAGAGTGCAAACAACCAGCCTGCAAGGCAAACATGTCAGTCCTAAAACAGTGAGAGACAGAGAGGGAGAGAAGTGATTGATATTGGTATGGGAGTTGTTGTCGTTGTAAACGTATTGTCATTTTGCTATTCAAATGTATGTTTTTTATAACAATTTACAACATTGAATCGAACCAAGAGAAAAAGAGATTGACAGAGAATGTGATGATGAGAGAGTTGGAGAGGACTATGGAAAAATAGGATGAAAATTAGGAAGATAAGTGATCAGAAGTAAAAGAGAGTGTGAGTTGTGTGAGGGAGAGAGAGAAAGAGAGACAGAGCAAGAGGGGGGAAGGGAGAGAGAGAGGGGAGAGAGAGAGAGGTAAACATTCTACCATCTAGCAGTCATCCTGTTTGGGAGCGGGAACCAGTGACTGGCTCCTTTCACCTCTGCTGACCATGAACAAAAGTATCATTCAGCTTAAGATGGATAGAGGGCACCAATGGCGAGTGAGCTAGCTGGACCAGTGAGTGAGAGGGCATTAGTCCCCCTATCCCCTCCCTCCCCTAAACTTGTGCTTGTTCACACTATGAAAGGACTTCAATTGAGATGAGATGTGAGAAGTGACCCCCTCCTACCCCAAACCCTCATGCACACATGAGAGCGAGAGCGCACACACAGTCACCAAGCTCTCAAGAGACTGAGATGTTCTTTTGTCACTCGTATCTAGCAGAGATGCAGCAGGCATGCACTGTGAGGGGAAATTGGTGTACAGGGTGGGGGGGGTTCCAGAACTTATTTCTCTTTCTCCCCACCTGTTTTCCTCAGGCAGGAGAGTCTCAATTTCAGCTGCCAATAAAAAACGTAATGTACACACCAACGTGCTGCAGGCAGCTCCAACCCCCAGCCCACCTCTCCAACCTTCCCCTGGGCTGCTGGCTGGTGCCAACCCAACACTCTGATTTATGGACTGATAAAACAAAGGGCACAGGCCAATTCCAATCTGTGTCAAATTCCGTAAGATTATGGAAATCAACAGATGCATAAATGTTAAAGTATTGTAAGATATTGCCAACGAAAGTGGCAATGTACAGTACTGTATATTATTTTGTGACTAAGTATATGGGTTACTAATTTTGAAGAATGACGACACATGAAATAAAAACTTGAAGTAACGCTCTCTAAATAACTACAAATGCAGGACAAGAGCAGGTCTAGTCATACCTCTGTCTGAAACTATTCCAATTTAAAAGGATATTCCAGAATTCCAAGGCCAGAAATTCAACAAAAAAACCTGACTTTCAAAAGATGGCGTTAATGTCTGTGGCCCCATTTCTTTTAGTTCTCTTCATAACAGAACTGCTGCCCTCCATTCTCCTCTCTGCTTCTATGTCCAACAGTTTCAGTACATTCATGGGGTGGCAGATTGTACTGGATGGAATCACAGCAGGAGGAAAATCACAAACAAAGCCAACCTTCTAGGAAACCATTCTCCCACCTCTGGGAACAGCAGGGCCTGCAATGTGCCTCTTGTAAGACTGCTGGACCTGTCTGCTTCTATCATTATCTGTGTGTGTGTGTGTGTGTGTGTGTGTGTGTGTGTGTGTGTGTGTGTGTGTGTGTGTGTGTGTGTGTGTGTGTGTGTGTGTGTGTGTGTGTGTGTGTGTGTGTGTGTGTGTGTGTGTGTGTGTGTGTGTGTGTCAATTTCCCAGTTTCTTTCTGTCCATTAATCTCTCCCTTCAGTAATTTTCCATATCTCAATTTATCAAGCTCTTCACTATTTGCCTGTCTTGTTGATCCCTGTCTGTCTCTGCTGTTTGAGCAAAAAAGCTTATAATTGCCACTAAACGTCACAGCAGATGATGTGTACCCCAATTAATAGATTAAGTTGTTTGTTTGCTGACACACTAATGTAAAGTGTTACCAAAATATATTTCTAGCAGAGTACTAAGGATATAATTCCACTTTTGATGAGCGCTAAATGGGATTAAATTAACATTATGGAGGTGCATATTTTGTTTAGTTCTTTAAACAAACATTAGCTCACTTCCGGTAAGGAGCATTACCAGCTCAGCACAGCCTCCCTGTGCATTAACTCTGACAAAAAGAGTCTTTCTACAGCTGCGATGTGTCGCACTAATCCATCATGACCCCTGACCTCTCTACTCACCAAAACACAGAAGGAATGGAAAGAAGGGGAGTTTAAGAGACGGAGAAGAGACATTGAATGGAGAGAGGGAGAGAGAGAAATACAAAGAGAGAGAAATACAAAGAGAGAGACAGCTGCACTAAGGGTGAATTCCTCAGTAACATACAAACATGTTTTACTTTAAAATGTATTTCAAACAAAACAAAAAAAACAATGATTGACCACTTTTGACAACGTCCAGTGAACATTTACTTGAAGAATTGTCAGTGGAAATTGCTAAGTAGTCCCTGTGCATAGAGTTGTATCATTTGTTCACAATCATTGGTTTTTGTTTGACATACATTTTAAAGTGAAAAATCACTCTGTTAGCGTGGAATTGCTCTAAGGCAACCCATCAAATACTCTGAGGGTTTGAACTGAATATATCACGTAGTTATGAGCTAAAAAGCTGTCACAAAGCATTTGGTTAACCCTTGCTCAGTGTAGGTGCACAAGAAGCCTTCACGCCCACACTTCCAACCGTAATAAGTAGACTTGGCAATTGTAATACAATATTTGGGGCTATGTTGGTAACTTACACACAAGTCTGAAAAGATCATGATGTTTGATAACAGCATACACTACACTGTGTCTTAGTTGACACATTGGTAAATACCACGGTTTCTCTTCATTTTACCTGACACAAAACATCTCTACATTGGCAGTTTATTGGGTCAACTCTAGAGCGTGTGTATTTCTACAATTCTGCTGGATATTAATGCATTCAAGAAGTCAATCAAATGTACTTACAGTCCATGTGGTGTAATGTTCAGGTACCTAGTTGGAAATAAATATAAAACCAACCCCTCAGCTTTTATGTTATGTAAATAAAGGTGATGGTGATATTGTATATATTTAAATTTCTCATTCAGTCTTGGATATGAAACTGTTCTGTATCAATACCCACCGGGTCCAGACGTCAATCCAACATCTATTTCACGTTGGTTCAACGTAATTTCATTGAAACGACATGGAAACAACTTTGAATCAACCAGTGTGTGCCCAGAGGGTAGTCTTCTCAAGGTCAGATCCTTCCTTCTTTTCCACATTAGGAAGCACATTTCCTTGGTCCACCTTCAATAAATAACACATAGACCCTTTGACGCCCTTGGGCGGCTGCTCTGTTAATCATTAACTAAGACATTGTGAAACCTTTAAGGCTAGTTAACCAGAAATGTATTAACTATGTAGACCCAGTCTCAGTTTCTCCTCAGTTAGTCATGCTCTTCCTCTTTCTCTCTAGTAAGGTAGTGCAGAGCAACTCACTTTTTTTTGGTACAGAGACAAAGACAGATATGATGGCGGAATCACAGAGAATAGAAACAATGATCATTCCTTAAAAATAAACTATAGGCTAACTAAAAGACCCATGTCATAGGGCTTTTGGTTTAGTTGTTATTTTGTGTTGATCACAACAGCTTTTTCCTTTCGGCGGTTCCTGAACAAGATTCAGAAAATATTTTATTTTGTTAAAAATATAGTCTACAAATAATTTAACATGGCACATTTTCCCCATGTTGATAAGTTGCTTGAGCCACAATTTTGCAACTTAGGAAACTTTGGAAGGAAAGTAAATAAGACTTAATTATTACAGTAAAGTGTTACTGAACTGACAAATTCTTTGGGATGAATTCTGGTGTATCCCTGTAAGATGAATTTGAATCACTTTGTAAAGGACATGTAATGCATATGTAAAGGATATGTAATGGAAATATCAGAATACCAACCACAACAACTGTCTCTGAGATGATGGGTAAGTGTGTCCACAGTGTTTTCTTTTAGGGATAGGCATACACCTAAAGTGACCTGGGACTTTCTCTGCCATGATGTGAGTTGGTGAGTGGAGCAGCATTCAGGATAAACAGTCTCAGGCAGGTACAATCCCCTTTCTGCCCAGGTATTTCTGGGATCTGTTCATGTCTGATCTCCAATATTATGAAGATCAAATTAAAGGTATACACCAAAACATCATGAGGTTCCCTCTGTCAATGCCTGTTCTGGATCAAATCTCAGCCTTCTTACAGCAGCAGGCACAAGACGTCTTTGTGGTTCTATTCCTTCATATCTCAACAAGGAGTCAGTCGAGACCACAAAGCCAAGACAGGCCAAAGAATCAGCAAATGAAGACAGATCCACCTTCTTGCTTTACACAGATGGGCTACTATTCCACATGTCCCTAAATATAAGTGGCTGTAGTCTAAGAAAGTGAAAGTCCAGGTGCCAGGCCAAGGAATATGCTATAGCTTGTATGCTTTTCAGTATAGTAAAATACTACGGTATAAGAGGGGCCATATCAAGGAAAGGTCAGCAAGTGAATGAGTTTGGACCAGCATGAAACATTTTGGCACCCATTGCATAAAAAAAATAGCCTAGCCAATACTGTATATACTGTACCAACCTTCAATTTTATGGGCTACTTTTCCTCTGGCTGTTCTTCATTCTTTGTGTTTGCTCTCTCATACCAACCACAATAATGTGTTTGTTATCAGTTGAATAACTGATCCACAGCCCAAAGTTGTAAAAACCCACTCGATTACTTGGCTTCATTGACAGCCATTGTGCAAAAGTTTGCTCCAGTACTGACGAGTAAGTAGTGGCCGACCTAACCGTTACAAACACGTCCTAACTAGGGAGAGATATTAATTCTAGGTTTAATCGTGTTTTATTACACAGTTTCAATATGTGTTGATACTTACAGATAGTAGGTGAAGGCGCTTAGACCAGTCGGGACAGTGGTCAGACCTTTCCCAGAGCAATCGGCGCCTCCGTCCTCGTCGCAGCTGCATGAGGACGAACAAATAGCCGGAGTGGATTGTCCTTGACCAGCCGCACCATTCCGTAGTGAAAACAACCGCAAAAATATCCAGATGACAAACACGCGCATGTTCTTCTTCTGTTCAGACTGAGCAAAATGGCTTTACGTGTTTCTCTTATAAGGACATGTAGGCCACTTTTCATGTGACTGCTCTGTTGTGATGGCTTGTCCAAGAAGCTTGAATGCGTATTCTTGTTGATAGGTAGTCGACCACTTCAAGGATATAACATGTTAATGCATCAGTCCCACCAAACATATATCCTTAACTACCCCTGTCAAATCTGGGACATTTTCTTTACTCAAACAATGCGGTTTACCTTTCACTAAGTGTCCTCCTGTTCCTATTCATCCCGTGTGGAGTGTTGGTCCCATAAAAATAAGTAGCAACCGTCCACACAGACGACAAAATTGGCACCTTTTGCTTTTTCCGTTTTCGTTGTCCCATTAAATCAGAAAACCAGGCGGATCCGTGCGTGGACAAAATAAGAAGCCTCAATACAATTCTCCAACCGAAATGGGAAACACTTGGTGCGTTATTTTTGCTATCGTTTCCCTCCTGATTTGTTTCCTGTAGAAAAACACAGTCAGCTTTCAGCCATTCCTCACGTTTCCTTCCTTTGCTCCCTGCCACCAGCAGCCCGCTTTTTCTTGCTCACTCGGTAAGCGCCCTGCCGGACAACCTGCCACACGATCTGCTGAATACAGTATGTTAATACTGACCTACATATTAATTATTTCACAACGTCACACTTTAGCTTTAGTAGGCAACATACTGCAATTAATACGTTTGTAATTGTGTAACAATTAATTGAAATTATCAATTCATTTCCACCTCAGTCCTTTCTTTGAGTGTGGTACAATGTCAGGTTAGTCCTTTGGTTGTAATTGGTCAATATCTGATATAATGGTAGGCTTACCATTCTTGTTTTAGTGAATTCCAACTGACTGAAATGTAGTTATTATTAGATAGGCCTAATTGTCAGGTTATTATCATTTTACAATATGCTTTCTACCAATAATACTGTAGGCCTAAAATAAAGTGTAACCGGACAGTTTCTTCAACAACTACATGCTACATGCCAGATGAAACTTGTTAGTTAGCCTTCTCAGGTCAGATGTTATTTGTTTGATTACATAATACTTTGTGTGGGTCCTGTGATTTGTTGAGTTGGAACTTGGGCCATGCACCCTTTTCTTTATCTTTTTAAAAATTGAACCTTTATTTAACTAGGCAAGTCAGTTAAGAACAAATTGTTATTTACAATGACGGCCTACCGCGGCCAACCCCTCCTCTAACCCGGACGACGCTGGGCCAATTGTGCGCCGCCCTATGGGACTCCCGATCATGGCCGGTTGTGATACAGCCCGGGATCGAACCTGGGTCTGTAGTGAAGCCTCTAGCACTGCGATGCAGTGCCTTAGACTGCTGCGCCACTCAGGATTTCTGCTTGACTCCTGCCTCCAACAAGGGGGAATGTGAAAGTGTGACAACAATCCAGCCAGTAGAGTAGATACTTCTCTCTCAATGGTTTAAGAGTTGCTGTGCTAAATAGGACTCTATCTTCACCAACCGGGTGGCGGGCAAGGTACTTTGTTACTTGTCCATTGCTCCCTCCTCCAAGCGTGGCTCTTCTCTGTGGTTGGGCAGGCAATCCTCTGTGACTTGTGTCAAAGCCTCTGCCGCAGAGGTGACCAGTGCGAGTTCCCCAGAGGCATGCAGACCTACAGCGGGTGCTGTCCAAGGTGCCATTCAGCCTGTTCAACATACAAATATATGGATAGTGTATGATATCGAAGTGAATAGTGTATGATATCATTAAGAAACGTTGTAGAACCAGCCATCTCTCCAAACTGATCAATATGTTGCTCAACAAAATATTAAGAATTCTGTCTTTTCAATTGAAGTTTCTCTTACATCAAAGAGTCATGGTATTGTGGAGTCGGTTGATGTAGTGTTTTCAGAAAGCCATACATTTTTTCAAGCACCAACATGATACTCACAACAATGTCATCCAATTAGTTCTAACTGTTAGTAGTGCACATGATGGTTACATACTTATAACATACAACATACATTCCGCCACTGTGTGTGAACGCAACAGCAGCCAAGTTTGTGCAGATGGAGAGGAAGATCCTGCAAGGTTGTCAGTTTTCATGTAAATTATATTTGCATAATTTTGCAAGTGAAAGGAGCAAAGGCACTTGTTATGATAGATTGTTTGAGAAGGAAATTGTCCAAACAGAAGCACATTAACAAAGCAATCTATGTAACATAGCAGGTTTATCAAAGCATTGGTGGACGTACATAATGGGCAGAGGTTACAAATGTGTTTTTAAGTGACACATTTTACAAGTTTTGGATCCCTTGATGTTAAATGGAGTATGTAATACATTATTAGATTGTCACATATACCAATGCACCCTACCTATGGATCTGTTATGTCCCCTTCTATACAACCTTTATAGAGTATGACATAAGTTTTAAGATGAGTAAAAACCTTTTGCACGCTATATAAAGCCTTTATACGGGGAGGGGGGTGTAGATCAGCTTTAATATTCCAGATAGATTTGGCATTTATAATCCCCCTTATTTGTTTATTCCTGTCACGTTCTGACCTTTATTTTCCTTTGTTTTGTCTTTAGTTAGTATGGTCAGGGCGTGAGTTGGGGTGGGCAGTCTATGTTATGTGTTTCTATGTTTAGGTTTGTATTTTGGCCTAATATGGTTCTCAATCAGAGGCAGATGTTTTGCATTGTCTCTGATTGGGAACCATATTTAGGTTGCCTGTTTTCACTGTTGGTTTGTGGGTGTTTGTCTTCCGTGTCAGTGTTTGTGCCACACGGGACTGTTGTTCGGTTAGATTCTCTTTGTTATTTTGTTTTGTGTAGTGTTCAGTTTTTTTATAATAAAACATGGACACTTACCACTCTGCGTTTTGGTCCGATCCCTGCTTACACCTCCTCTTCAGACGAAGAGGAGGAAATCAGCCGTTACAATTCCCCCTTCCCCTACCATCCCCCCTCCCCACCCCTCCCCTGATTGGGGTTAGCTAACAATACGTCATCTACTGCAACTTACAGTGATTATAACTGTAGTTAACTAATTATACAGTTGAAGTCGGGAGTTTACATACACCTTAGCTAAATACATTTAAACTCAGTTTTTCACAATAACTGACATTTAATCCTAGTAAAAATTCCCTGTCTTAGGTCAGTTAGGATCACCACTGTCACGTTCGTCGAAGTGAGGAGACCAAGGCGCAGCGTGATGTGAATACATTCTTTTTTAATGAACGAATGAACCACTAAACAAACTAACAAAAACAACAAAACGAACGTGAAGCTATGAACGACTAGCACCCAAAGGTGCGGACTCCGGCCGCGAAACCTGAACCTATAGGGGAGGGTCTGGGTGGGCATTTCACTGCGGTGGCGGTGGACGCTTCGTGCCATGTCTCACACTTGGAGGCTTCTTGCCATGGATCATCACTGGAGGCTTCTTGCCATGGATCATCACTGGAGGCTTCGTGCCATTGATCATCACTGGAGGCTTCGTGCCATGGATCACCACTGGAGGCTTCTTGCCATGGATCATCACTGGAGGCTTCGTGCCATGGATCATCACTGGAGGCTTCTTGCCCTGGATCATCACTGGAGGCTTCGTGCCATGGATCACCACTGGAGGCTTCGTGCCATGGATCACCACTGGAGGCTTCTTGCCATGGATCATCACTGGAGGCTTCGTGCCATGGATCATCACTGGAGGCTTCGTGCCATGGATCATCACTGGAGGCTTCTTGCCATGGATCACCACTGGAGGCTTCTTGCCATGGATCATCACTGGAGGCTTCGTGCCATGGGTCATCACTGGAGGTTTCGTGCCATGGATCATCACTAGAGGCTTCTTGCCATGGATCACCACTGGAGGCTTCTTGCCATGGATCATCACTGGCGTGGAGAGACACACAGGAGGCCTGGCTCTGGGAGCAGGCACAGGACTCACCAGGCTGGGGAGACATGCAGGAGGATTAGTTCTTAGCACAGGCACAGGACTCACCAGGCTGGGGAGACATGCAGGAAGCCTTGTCCTTGGCCGGGGCACCGGATACACTGGGCCGTGGAGGCGCACTGGAGGTCTCGAGCTAAGAGCCTGCACAACCCGTCCTGGCTGGATGGTGACTTTGGCCCTGCACGTGCGGGGCGCAGGCACAGGACGCACTGGGCTGTGCAGACGCACTGGAGACGCAGTGCGCAGAGCCGGCGCAGGATATCCTGGGCCGTAGAGACGTACTGGAGGTCTGGAGAGCAGGGCTGGCACAATCCTTCCTGGCTGGATGCTCACCCTAGCCCGGCCGATGCGAGGAGCTGCGATGTAGCGTACCGGCTGTGAACGCGCACTGGAGACACCGTGCGCTCCACCGCATAACAGGGTGCCTGACCAGTACGACGCTCCACCCGGTAAGCACGGGGAGTTGGCTCAGGTCTACAATCTGACTGAGCCAAACTCCTCGTGTGCCCCCCCCCCCCCTAAAAAAAATTGGGGGCTGCCTCTCGTGCCTGCTCCGCTGTGCCACCTCCTCAGGACGGCGATGTTTTCTCGTCTGTCCCCAGGGTCCCTTGCCTTCCAGGATTTCCTCCCATGTCCAACTCTCCAGGTAACCACGCTGCTTGGTCCTCTTTTGGTGGGTAGTTCTGTCACGTTCGTCGTAGTGAGGAGACCAAGGCGCAGCGTGATGTGAATACATTCTTTTTTAATGAACGAATGAACCACTAAACAAACTAACAAAAACAACGTGAAGCTATAAACGACTAGTGCTGACATGCAACTACACATAGACAACTACCCACACAGACAGGTGGGAAAATGCAACCTAAGTATGGTTCTCAATCAGACACAACGATAGACAGCTGCCTCTGATTGAGAACCACACCCGGCCAAACACACAGAAATACAAATCATAGAAAAAAGAACATAGAATGCCAACCCAAATCACACTCTGACCAAACCAAAATAGAGACATAAAAAACTCTCTACGGTCAGGGCGTGACAACCACTTTATTTTAAGAATGTGAAATAATAGTAGAGGGAAGGAATTATTTCAGCTTTTATTTCTTTCATCACATTCCCAGTGGGTCAGAAGTGTACTTACACTCAATTAGTATTTGGTAGCATGACCTTTAAATTGTTTAACTTGGGTCAAATGTTTCGGGTAGCCTTCCACAAGCTTCCCACAATAAGTTGGGTGAATTTTGGCCCATTCCTCCTGACAGAGCTGGTGTAACTGAGTCAGGTTTGTAGGCCTCCTTGCTCGCACACACTTTTTCAGTTCTGCCCACAAATGTTCTATAGGATTGAGGTCAGGGCTTTGTGATAGCCACTCCAATGCCTTGACTTTGTTATGCTTAAGCCATTTTGCCACCACTTTGAAAGTATGCCTGGGGTCATTGTCCATTTGGAAGACCCATTTGCGACTAAGCTTTAACTTCCTGACTGATGTCTTGAGATGTTGCTTCAATATATCCACATAATTTTCCTGCCTCATGATGCCATCTATTTTGTGAAGTGCACCAGTCTCTCCTGCAGCAAAGCACCCCCACAACATGATGCTGCCACCCCCATGCTTCACGGGTTGGGATGGTGTTCTTCGGCAAGCAAGCATCCCCCTTTTTCCTCCAAACATAACGATGGTCATTATGGCCAAACAGTTCTATTTTTGTTTCATCAGACCAGAGGACATTTCTCCAAAAAGTTCGATCTTCGTCCCCATGTGCAGTTGCAAACCGTAGTCTGGCTTTTTTATGGTGGTTTTGGAGCAGTGGCTTCTTCCTTGCTGAGCGACCTTTCAGGTTATGTCGATATTTTACTGTGGATATAGATACTTTGTACCTGTTTCCTCCAGCATCTTCACAAGGTCCTTTGCTGTTGTTCTGGGATTGATTTGCACTTTTCGCACTAAAGAACGTTCATCTCTAGGAGACAGAACACGTCTCCTTCCTGAGCGGTATGACGGCTGCGTGGTCCCATGGTGTTTATACTTGCGTACTATTGTTTGTACAGATGAACGTGGTACCTTCAGGCATTTGGAAATTGCTCCCAAGGATGAACCAGACTTGTGGAGGTCTTGGCTGATTTCTTTTGATTTTCCCATGATGTCAAGGAAAGAGGCACTAAGTTTGAAGGTAGGCCTAGAAATACATCCACAGGTACACCTCCAATTGACTCAAATGATATCAATTAGCCTATCAGAAGCTTCTAAAGCCATTACATAATTTTCTGGAATTTTCCAAGCTGTTTAAAGGCACAGTCAACTTTGTGTACGTAAACTTCTGACTCACTGGAATTGTGATACAGTGTATTATAAGTGAAATAATCTGTCTGTAAACAATTGTTGGAAAAATTACTTGTGTCATGCACAAAGTAGATGTCCTAACCGACTTGCCAAAACTATAGTTTGTTAACAAGACATTTTTGGAGTGGTTGAAAAATTAGTATTAATGACTCCAACATAAGTGTATGTCAACTACCGACTTCAACTGTACATATATTCCTAATTTCCTCTTTCTGCAAGTGCTGGATTTTCACCAACAGTGGACAATCCACCATTCTTATCTTAATTCCATCCCTCCGATGTCCACAGATTAACTCATCTTTCCCAGTATAACACCATTTTGCTATTTCCTTTTGCAATACATCCCTCCATTTTACTGTAATATCTTACGAGTGGCAGAGAGACTAATTCCTACATTTCTTCTTTAAGTAATTGCCTCTTCCAATTTTGTGGCAGAGCTGCGATGAGTTGGTTATCATTTTGTATTGAGCATACACCTCCTTACACTGTTGTTAGTTGCTTGTGTGACAATTTTACCATCCTTGTTTACAATGTCCTTCCTTGTAAATGTTTTCAAATAATAGTTTTTTTTCCCTATATCAGTACATTGGAGTTTTGCTGTAATATTTGATCTACCTTTTCTGGAGGATGTCATTTAAGAGTTGCAGCCAACTCTGTTTGGCTTTATTTAAAAAGGAAGACACTTTAAATAGGATTACACTGTCAATCCACCAAAAATGTGCGGTTTTAATCTGCAAAAAGGCAAAGAGCCCCCTCTTAAACATACGATGTGCCTTTCTTAGTAGCCTGCTGGAAAACCAGTTTGGATTGAGAGTTTCTGTATGTGCCTTAATATTAAAAACATTTAGTCCTCCACACTTATGCTCTTACAGTCACAACAGTGCCTTCAGAAAGTATTCACACCCCTTGACTTTTTCCACATTTTGTTGTGTTACAGCCTGAATTTAAAATGGATTACATTGAGATTTTGTGTCACTACAAACAATACCCCATAATGTCAAAGTGGAGTTATGCTTTTAGACATTTATACAAATAAATAAAAATGAAAATCTGAAATGTCTTGAGTAATAACAAGTCACATAATAAGTTGCATTGACCTATTCTGTGTTCAATAATAGTGTTTATCATGATTTTTGAATAACTACCTAATTTCTGTAACCCACACATACAATTATCTATAAAGTCCTTCAGTCGAGCAGTGAATTTCAAACACAGATTCATCCACAAAGACCAGGGACGTTTTCCAATGACTTGCAAAGAAGGGCACTTATTGGTAGATGGGTCAAAAGCAGAAATTGAATATCCCTTTGATCATAGTGAAGTTTTTCATTAAACTTGGTGTATCAATACACCCAGTCACTACAACGATGCAGGTGTCCTTCCTAACTCAGTTTCTGGAGAGGAAGGAAACCGCTCATGGATTTCACCATGAGGCCAATGGTGACTTTAAAACAATTTACAGAGTTTAAGGGCTGTGATATGAGAAAACTGAGAATGGATTAACAACACTGTAGTTACTCCACAATACTAACCTAATTGACAGAGTGAAAAGAAGGAGGACTGTACAGAATAAAAATATCCCTAAACATGCATCCTGTTTGCAACAAAGCACTGAAGTAATATTGCAAAACAAATTGTCAAAGCAATTAACTTTTTGTCCTGAATACAAAGTGTTATGTTTGGGGCAAATCCAATACAAAACATTACAACCATCCATATTTTCAAGCATAGTGGTGGCTGCATCATTTCATGACATGGCTTGTAGTCGTTAAGGACTGGTGAGTTTTTCAGGATAAAAATAAACAAAATGGAGCTAAGCACAGGCAAAATCCTAGAGGAAAACCTGATTCAGTTTTCCAACAGACACTGAGAGACTCCCGAGTGGCACAGCGGTCTAAGGCACGGCATCTCAATGCCAGAGGCGTCACTACAGACCCTTGTTCAATTCCAGGCTGTATCACAACCGGCCGTGATTGGGAGTCACATAGGGCGGCGCACAATTAGCCCAGCGTCGTTAGGGTTTGGCTGGGGTAGGCTGTCATTGTAAATAAGAATTTGTTCTTAAGTGACTTGCCTAGTTAAATAAAAATGTATCTTTCAGCATGACAATAACCTAAAACACAAGGCCAAATATACACTGGAGTAGCTTACCAAGACAACATTGAATATCGTCGAGTTACAGTTTTGAGAATCTATGGCAAGACTTGAAAATAGTTGTCTAGCAATGATCAACAACCAATTTGACAGAGCTTGAAGAATTTTGAAAAGAATAATGGGCAAATGTTGTACAATCCAGGTGTGCAAAGCTCTTAGAGACTTACCCAGAAAGACTCACAGCTGTAATCGCTACCAAAGGTGATTCTAACATGTATTGACTTAGGGGTGTGAATACTTATGTAAATGAGATCTTGTATTTAATTTTCAATAAATGTGCAAAAATGTCTAAAAACATGTTTTCACTTTGTCTTATGGAGTATTGTGTGTAGAAGGTTGAGAAAAATAAATACATTTAATCAATTTTTAAGTCAAGCTGTAACACAACAAAATATGGAATAAGTCAAGGGGTATTAATATTTTCTGAAGGCACTGTACCTACTGCCAGTACAGTATAGGTTGTTGCCTGATTGGTTCCAGAGAATAAGAAAAAAAGGAGCTAAAACATGAGTTAATCATCAGAAATAAGCATGAGTTAACCTCTACTTAATCACCCTCCCGGATCCGGGATCCTCCTCATCAGAAACGCTGACTAGCATAGCCTAGCCTAGCGCCACAGGGAATATCATATAATATAATTTCATGAAATCACAAGTCCAATACAGCAAATGAAAGATAAACATCTTGTGAATCCAGCCAAAATTTCCGATTTTTAAAATGTTTTACAGCGAAAACACAACATATATTTATGTTAGCTCACCACAATAGCGCAACACACAACGCCATTTTTTCACCGCAAAGATAGCTTTCACAAAACCCACAAATAGAGATAAAATTAATCACTAACCTTTGAACAACTTCATCAGATGACAGTCTTATGACATCATGTTATACAATACATTTATGTTTTGTTCGAAAATGTGCATATTTATAGGTATAAATCGTAGTTTTACATTGCAGCCATGGTCACAAATGGCACCAAAACAGCCAGAATAATTACAGAGAGCAACGTGAAATACATAAATACTCATCATAAAACTTTTATGAAAAATACATGTTGTGCAGCAAATGAAAGATAAACATCTTGTGAATCCAGCCAATATTTCCGATTTTTTAAGTGTTTTACAGCGAAAACACAACATATATTTATGTTAGCTCACCACAATAGCCCAAAACACAACGCCATTTTTTCACTGTAAAGATAAATTTCACAAAACCCACAAATAGAGATAAAATGAATCACTAACCTTTGAACAACTTCATCAGATGACAGTCTTATGACATCATGTTATAGAATACATTTATGTTTTGTTCGAAAATGTGCATATTTATAGCTACAAATCTGGGTTTTACAACGCAGCCATCGTCACAAATAGCACCAAAATGTCCGGAGACATTTTAGACAACGACGTAATCTAACAGAAAAACTCATCATAAACTTTGCTGAAAAATACATGTTGTACAGCAAATGAAAGATACACTGGTTCTTAATGCAACCGCTGCGTTAGATTTAAAAAAATAACTTTAGTACAAAGCACAGCATACAATAATCTGAGACAGCGCTCAGCCATTCTCCACCATGTTGGAGTCCAAAGAGTCCACAAAAATACGAAATAACATCATAAATATTCCCTTACCTTTGATGAACTTTCATCAGAATGCAGTGCCAGGTGTCCTAGTTCCACAATAAATCGTTGTTTTGTTTTAGAATGTCCATTTCTTCTGTCGAATTAGCAACTTTGGCTAGCATAGTGGAGCGCACATGTCCATGAACGTTTGGCGCATGGAACGAAAAATTCCAAAAGTCATAATAAAAGTCGAATAAACTGGTCAAACTCAGTTGAAAATCCATCTTTAGGATGTTTTTCTCATATGTATCCAATAACGTCCCAGACTGAGCATTTATTCGTGTCTACCTAACGCATTGCAGAAAAAGATATGGTGCTCCCTGGTGCGCAGCAAAATACTGCCAATATGGCTGACCTGTCACTCCAAAAGCTCTCATTCGGTCCCACATCAGGCTAGACACCTCATTCAATGTTCTACTGCCTGTTGACATCTAGTGGAAGGCGTATGAAGTGCATACATATCCATAAATAAAAGGCAATTGAATAGGAGCAGCCCTTCACAGAGACCCATTTCAGAATTTTTACTTCCTGTTTGGAAATTTGCCTGCCAAATGAGTTCTGTTTTACTCACAGATATAATTCAAACAGTTTTAGAAACTTCAGTGTTTTCTATCCAATAGTAATAATAATATGCATATCATATGATCTAGAACAGAGTACGAGGCCATTTAATTTGGGCACTATTTTTTCCCAAAGTGGAAATGGCGCCCCCTATTAAGAAGAAGTTTTAATGTGGATATAAATATCAATGCAAAACAACCTAAACAAATAGTTGTCATTTCAAAGTTTGATGTGACTGGTTTAGCTTTTGTTAGCTGTTGTTTTCTAAAATCGCCATTACACTCTGAGGTAGGGATAGAACCCTCAAGGTTCTTTACCTTCACTGGGTATATACATTGAACTAAAATATAAATGCAACATCTAAAGTGTTGGTTCCATGTTTCATGAGCTAAAATTAAAGATCCCAGAAATGTTCCATACACACAAAAAGCTTATTTCTCTCCAATTGTGTGCACAAATTTGTTTACATCCCTGTTAGTGAGAATTTCTCCAAGATAATCCATCCACCTGACAGGTGTGGCACAACCAAGTCCTTTATTGTGCTGACATTGAGGAAGAGGTTGTTGTCCTGACACCACAATGCCAGTTCACTTACCTCCTCCCTATAGGCTGACTCGTCATTGTTAGTGATCAGGCCTACAACTGTGGTGTCATTAACAAACTTGATGATGGAGTTGGTGTTGTGCTTAGCCACACAGTCCTGGGTGAACAGGGAGTACAGCAGAGGGCTGAGGACACATCCCTGGGGGGTCACTGTGTTAAGAGTCAGTGTGGAGGAGGTGTTGTTGCCAATTCTCACAGCCTGTAGTCTGCCCGTCAAGAAGTCCAGGATTCAGTTGCAGAGGGTGATGTCTAGGCCCAGGGCCATGATCTTGGTAACGAGCTTGGAGGGAACAATAGTATTGAATGCTGAACTGTAGTCAATGAACAGCATTCTCACATACACCTAGGTGTTCTTCTTGTCAAGGTGTGTTAGGGACATGTGAATTGCGATGGAAATGGCATCTTCCATAGATCTGTTGGAGCAGTAGGCAAATTGGAGTGGGTCCTGTGTGTCTGGGATGCTGGCCTTGTTGTGGGCCTTGACCAGTCTCTCGAAGTACATCATGATGACAGGGGGGTGAGTGTGACGAGACGATAATCATTTAGGCATGTCAACTTGGTTTTCTTGGCCATTGGAACAATGGTGGTCTCCTGGGACTACAGCCTGGGACAGGGACAGGTAGAATGTCAGATGTCAGAGAAGACACCTGCCAGCTGGTCAGTGCACACTCTGAGGATGCGCCTATCTCTGCCATCTTGTGAGTATTCACTCTTTTGAGAGATTTCCTCATGTCAGCCTCGGAGAGCGAAAGCACCTGCTCACCCGGAGCCGTGACAGCCCTCCTGGATGGCTCGGTGTTGTCTACCTCGAAGCGAGCAGAAATGTATTAAACTCGTCTAGGAGGAAGGATTCAGTGGGCACCACACACCTGGATTTGCTTTTGTGGTTTGTGATAGCCTGTAGTCCTTGCCACATGCGCCATGAGTCTGAGTTGTCGAACAATGATTCAAGTTTGAGTCTGTATTGTCTTTTTGCATCCCTAATGGTTTTGCAGAGCTAGTGCCTGCTCGCCTTGTACACATTGTGTGCAACGAGTCATCAGGGTTCATTTTGCTGACATTGAATGCTGCAGTACGGGCTCTCAGCATGGCACAGACTTCTTTGTGGATGAGTCTTTGAACATGTTCCAATCAGTATTCCAAAACAGTCCTGCAGCATTGAGTCCGCCTCCTCCGTCCAGTGCCTCACTAATCTCTGTCCTGGACGCTCCCTCTTGAGTTACTGCTTGTAGGCGGAACAGAGAGACGTGATCGTATTGGCTGAAGTGGGGACAGGGGGTGGCTTTGTACATGTCCCCAATGTTTGTGCATATGTGGTCTAGCATGTTATTCCCTCTCAGGGGCAGGAGACATATTGGTGATATTTTGGGAGAATTTGTTTTTAACTTGTTTGGTTAAAATCTCCTGTGACGATAAAGACTGCTTACAAGTGAGAGGATTCTCGATGGCTAATGGTCTTGTACAGTTCACTGAGTGCTGCCGTGATGTTGGCTTTTGGCAGTATGTAAACAGCTGTGGCAGATAGTGGGGTCTGCATTTTAGCATCAAAAACTCCAGATCGGGTGAACAGGAGCTCGAGATGTTTTCAACTTCGGTATACCAGGAATTGTTCATGAGAAAGCATATACCTCCCCCCTACTCTTACCAGAAGCCACCGTTCAATGCATACGGAAAATGAAGAACCTGTCTGGTTGAATAGCAGGGTTCAGTGTATTGTTCATTAACCATGTTTCTGTGAAGACAAAGACAGCATTCCCTGATGTCCCTCTGCGATTAATGCCTTGCTCTGAGTTCACAAAGTTTATTATCCATTTATGTAAATGTTGAGCGGCTTCACTACAGGTAGATTGTATGTTTTAAAATTCAATAAAAATGTTTTAATATTATTATTTTGTTTTATTATCCAGTGATTGGATATTAGCCATCACAATACTAGGAAGAGGAGGCTGTGTTGCATGTCTATTCAGCCTTGCTTGGAGTCTCCCTTTCCTTCCTCTTCGTTGCCCGCGTTGCCTTCTGAAAGATACCGTAAGTTTGTAGCCTCCGATCTAATGTCCAGAGGATGTTTGTCGGTTGTAGGAAATTATTGCACAAACATTCTGAGCAAACAAAGTAATAATTATTAAAAAAATAGCAAGACACGCGCCCTACCCAGCGCCACCATGTTACATGCAGCCATCTTACACATAAGGTTGTGGTTGGGGGTGAGAGTTGAACTGGGATGTGGACATGACGCTAGGGTTAGGGTTGGGGTTGAGGGTTAGGGTTGAAACAGGATTTGGACATGATGCTAGGGTTGGGCTTGTGGTTGAGGCTATAGGTTAAACCGAGATGTGTTATTAATGAAGGTTGATATGTATAATACTACAACATTCATTAAGGTGTCATGACTGGTTTCATAAAGGTGTTATGAATGCATTATACTCCCTTCAAGTGATGTCTTTACTGTAAAAACTGTCATAGAGACACTTCTCATGGTTATGACGTAGTTATGTAGTCTTGACCGTTGTCCTCCTAACACTTTTTACTGTAGCCTAATTTTAGCCTATGAGGCGACCTTGACTGTTTTGTCAACATACAGTACCAGTCAAAAGTTTGGACACATCTACTCATTCAAGGGTTTTTCTTTATTTTTTACTATTTTCTACATTGTAGAATAATAGTGAAGACATCAAGACTATGAAATAACACATATGGAATCATGTAGTAACCAAAAAAGTGTTAAACAAATCAAATATATTTTATATTTGAGATTCTTCAAAGTAGCCACCCTTTGCCTTGATGACAGCTTTGCACACTCTTGGCATTCTCTCAACCAGCTTCTTGAGGAATGCTTTTCCAACAGTCTTGAATGAGTTCCCACATGCTGAGCACTTGTTAGCTGCTTTCTTTCAGTCTGTGGTCCAACTCATCCCAAACCATCTCAGTTGGGTTGAGGTCGGGTGACTGTGGAGACCAGGTCATCTGATGCAGCACTCCATCACTCTCCTTCTTGGTCAAATAGCCCTTACACAGCCTGGAGGTCATTGTCCTGTTGAAAAACAAATTATAGTCCCACTAATCGCAAACCAGATGGGATGGCGTATCGCTGCAGAATGCTGTGGTAGCCAAGCTGGTTAAGTGTGCCTAAATAAATCACTGACAGTGTCACCAGCAAAGCATGGCCTACCATGCTTCACGGTAGGAACCACACATGCTATCACATTCCAGGAGAAGACCCAGATGCAGACAGTGTCGATGTAACAAAAGTGTATTACTAGAACAGGGTGCAAGCAAAATGACAGGGCAAGGGCAGGCATGCCCCTTTCAAAAAATATAGAACTAAGAACAGATAGAGCCCTTGGTTGACTCCAGACCTGACTGCCCTCAACCAGCACAAAAACATCCTGTGGCAGACTGCACTAGCATCAAACAGTCCCCGCGATATGCAACTTTTCAGGGAAGTCAGAAACCAATATACGCAGTCAATCAGGAAAGCAAAGGCTAGCTTTTTCAAACAGAAATTTGCATCCTGTAGCTCTAACTCTAAAAAGTTTTGGGACACTGTAAAGTCCATGGAGAATAAGAGCACCTCCTCCCAGCTGCCCACTGCACTGAGGCTAGGAAACACAGTCACTACCGATAAATCTATGATAATCGAGAATTTCAACAAGCATTTCTCTACGGCTGGCCATGCTTTCCTCCTGGCTACCCCAACCCCGGCCAACAGCTCCGCACCCCCCGCAGCTACTTGCCCAAGACCCCCAGCTTCGCCTTCACCCAAATCCAGATAGCAGATGTTCTGAAAGAGCATCTGCTACCTACCTCATCCCCATATTGTTTTTATCTACTTTTTTGCTCTTTTGCACACCAGTATTTCTACTTGCACATCATCATCTGCACATCTATCACTCCAGTGTTAATTTGCTAAATTGTAATTACTTCGCTACTATGACCTATTTATTGCCTTACCTCATCACGCCATTTGCACACACTGTATATAGACTTTTTTGCTATTGTGTTATTGACTGTACGTTTGTTTATTCCATCTGTAACTCTGTGTTGTTGTTTGTGTCGCACTGCTTTGCTTTATCTTGGCCAGGTCGCAGTTGTAAATGAGAACTTGTTCTCAACTGGCCTACCTGGTTAAATAAAGGTGAAATAACAAAATTGAATTTAAAAAAGAAGTCAGTAATCCAGATCAGAGTCCATAAGGTACAGAACTACGAGTCTCGGTGTCAGGGCAGGCGGAGGTCAATAATCCAGGGTGGTGTGACAAGGTACAGAACGGCAGGCAGGCTCAGGGTCAGGGCGGGCAGAATGGTCAAAACCTGGAAAACGAGAAAACAGGAACTTGAAAAAGACAGGATCAAGGGGAAAACGCTGGTAGGCATGACAAACAAACAGGAGATAAAGATACAGGAGATAAAGGGCTGTGAGACATTGGTTTGATCCTAGACACATACGTATACATGAAAAGTGGGATGTATACAGAGGGTACGGGGCAACAGAAGACGAACAGCAGAGGGGCTAATGACCTTGGAGATGGGGAAAGAGCCGATAAACCGGGGGGAAAGTTTGTTGGACTCCACCCGGAGGGGCAGATCCCGGGTGGACAGTCATGCCTTCTGCCCAAGATGATACCAGGGAGCCGAGGTAGTCTTGAGAAGGGCTGACCGGGCACTCTTCCAGGTACGACAACAGCGGTGGACAAACATCTGGGCCGAAGGTATGCCGACCTCTTCCGCTTGCTCAGGGAAGAGCGGGGGCTAATAACCCAGGGACCATTCAAAGGGCAAGAGACCCATGGAAGAGCAAGGAAGGGTGTTGCGGGCGTATTCGACCCACACTAGTTGCTTGCTCCAGATGGTTGGGTTGGCGGAGACCAGGCAGAAAGAGTTGTCTCCAGGTCTTTTTTGGGTTGCTCCGACTGGCCGTTGGACTGGGGTGGAACCCAGAGGACAGGCTGGCTGATGACCCAATGAGAACATCATTAACCAGAGCCTGGAACACAGCTGGGGCGTTGATAAGGTCAAATGGCATGACCAGATACTCGTAGTGACCGCTGGCCGTGTTGAAGGCAGTCTTCCACTCGTCCCCTTCCCGTATCTGCACCAGGTGGTAGGCTTTCCATAAGTCCAGCTTGGAGAACACGGTGGCCCCTTGGAGCGGCTCAAAGGACTAGGAGATGAGTGGTAGCGGGTTGCAGGTTACCTTGATGTCGTTGAGGCCCCGGTAGTCGATGCAGGGGTGCAGGCTTTTGTCCTTATTCTCCACAAAGAAGAACCCTGCGCCGGTGGGGGAGGCAGAAGGACGGATGAACCCTGCAGCTAGGGAGTCCTCAATGTAGGTCTCCATAGCCTTAGTTTCTGGACCCGACAGAGAGTACAGTCATCCCCGGGGCAGAGTGGTAACTGGGAGAAGGTCAATCCCGCTGTCATAGGGTCGGTGCGGCGGAAGCGAAGTGACCTAGGCCTTACTGAACACCTCCCGGAGGTCCTGGTACTGCGCGGGAATTGTGGAGAGGTCCGTGGCAACTTCCGAGCCCCCAGGAAGACGTCCCGGGGCAGACTGCGTTGACTTCAGGCAATGAGTGTGGGAGAACGGGTTCCAGCCCATGATGGCACCAGCAGACCAGTCAATAAGGGGTTGTGTCGCTGGAGCCAAGAGAATCCCAATACCACCACCTGAGGAGACTTAGCTTCTTGACGCTAGGAGGCAGAATTTTTATGTTCGGAAAAATAACGTTCCCAATGTAAACGGCCTATTTCTCAGGTCCAGATGCTAGAATATGCATATAATTGACAGAGTAGGATAGAAAACACTCTAAAGTTTCCAAAACTGTCAAAATATTGTCTGTGAGTATAACAGAACTGATTTTGCAGGACAAAACCTGAGGAAATCCAACCCGGAAGTGACTCTTATTTTGAAAAATCACTGTTCCATTGCCTGCCTTTCGTCCATTTAAAGGGATATCAACCAGATTCCTTTTCCCATGGCTTCCTCAGGGTGTGAACAGTCTTTAGACATAGTTTCAAGCGTTTATTCTGAAAAATGAGCGAGATTTATCAAATTGCGTCGGTGGATAGACGGATGTCCTTCCATTAGTTCATGCGCGCGACACTGATAGCTCAACATTTTCTTTCTCTCCTTTATTGACTAGTTTACAGTCCGGTTGAAATATTATCGATTACTAATGTTAAAAACAACCTGAGGATTGATTTTATTTATTTTTATTTTTTTTATACTTTTTTTTCAATTTAAAGTTTTATTAAGTTTTCAATCAACCAACCAAACACATTCCACATTCACAGATGTGACAGACTTAAAAAAATAAAAAATAATAATAATAATAAAAAATTGTTTTATATATATATATATATACACATACATACATACATTTACATTTACATTTAAGTAATTTAGCAGACGCTCTTATCCAGAGCGACTTACAAATTGGTGCATTCACCTTATGATATCCAGTGGAACAGCCACTTTACAATAGTGCATCTAAATCTTTTAAGGGGGGGGGGGGGGGGGGGGGGGGGGGGTTAGAAGGATTACTTTATCCTATTATTCCTTAAAGAGGTGGGGTTTCAGGTGTCTCCGGAAGGTGGTGATTGACTCCGCTGACCTGGCGTCGTGAGGGAGTTTGTTCCACCATTGGGGTGCCAGAGCAGCGAACAGTTTTGACTGGGCTGAGCGGGAACTGTACTTCCTCAGAGGTAGGGAGGCGAGCAGGCCAGAGGTGGATGAACGCAGTGCCCTTGTTTGGGTGTAGGGCCTGATCAGAGCCTGAAGGTACGGAGGTGCCGTTCCCCTCACAGCTCCATAGGCAAGCACCATGGTCTTGTAGCGGATGCGAGCTTCAACTGGAAGCCAGTGGAGAGAGCGGAGGAGCGGGGTGACGTGAGAGAACTTGGGAAGGTTGAACACCAGACGGGCTGCGGCGTTCTGGATGAGTTGTAGGGGTTTAATGGCACAGGCAGGGAGCCCAGCCAACAGCGAGTTGCAGTAATCCAGACGGGAGATGACAAGTGCCTGGATTAGGACCTGCGCCGCTTCCTGTGTGAGGCAGGGTCGTACTCTGCGAATGTTGTAGAGCATGAACCTACAGGAACGGGCCACCGCCTTGATGTTAGTTGAGAACGACAGGGTGTTGTCCAGGATCACGCCAAGGTTCTTAGCGCTCTGGGAGGAGGACACAATGGAGTTGTCAACCGTGATGGCAAGATCATGGAACGGGCAGTCCTTCCCCGGGAGGAAGAGCAGCTCCGTCTTGCCGAGGTTCAGCTTGAGGTGGTGATCCGTCATCCACACTGATATGTCTGCCAGACATGCAGAGATGCGATTCGCCACCTGGTTATCAGAAGGGGGAAAGGAGAAGATTAATTGTGTGTCGTCTGCATAGCAATGATAGGAGAGACCATGTGAGGTTATGACAGAGCCAAGTGACTTGGTGTATAGCGAGAATAGGAGAGGGCCTAGAACAGAGCCCTGGGGGACACCAGTGGTGAGAGCACGTGGTGAGGAGACAGATTCTCGCCACGCCACCTGGTAGGAGCGACCTGTCAGGTAGGACGCAATCCAAGCGTGGGCCGCGCCGGAGATGCCCAACTCGGAGAGGGTGGAGAGGAGGATCTGATGGTTCACAGTATCAAAGGCAGCCGATAGGTCTAGAAGGATGAGAGCAGAGGAGAGAGAGTTAGCTTTAGCAGTGCGGAGCGCCTCCGTGACACAGAGAAGAGCAGTCTCAGTTGAATGACTAGTCTTGAAACCTGACTGATTTGGATCAAGAAGGTCATTCTGAGAGAGATAGCAGGAGAGCTGGCCAAGGACGGCACGTTCAAGAGTTTTGGAGAGAAAAGAAAGAAGGGATACTGGTCTGTAGTTGTTGACATCGGAGGGATCGAGTGTAGGTTTTTTCAGAAGGGGTGCAACTCTCGCTCTCTTGAAGACGGAAGGGACGTAGCCAGCGGTCAAGGATGAGTTGATGAGCGAGGTGAGGTAAGGGAGAAGGTCTCCGGAAATGGTCTGGAGAAGAGAGGAGGGGATAGGGTCAAGCGGGCAGGTTGTTGGGCGGCCGGCCGTCACAAGACGCGAGATTTCATCTGGGGAGAGAGGGGAGAAAGAGGTCAAAGCACAGGGTAGGGCAGTGTGAGCAGAACCAGCGGTGTCGTTTGACTTAGCAAACGAGGATCGGATGTCGTCAACCTTCTTTTCAAAATGGTTGACGAAGTCATCCGCAGAGAGGGAGGAGGGGGGGGAGGGGGAGGAGGATTCAGGAGGGAGGAGAAGGTGGCAAAGAGCTTCCTAGGGTTAGAGGCAGATGCTTGGAATTTAGAGTGGTAGAAAGTGGCTTTAGCAGCAGAGACAGAAGAGGAAAATGTAGAGAGGAGGGAGTGAAAGGATGCCAGGTCCGCAGGGAGGCGAGTTCTCCTCCATTTCCGCTCGGCTGCCCGGAGCCCTGTTCTGTGAGCTCGCAATGAGTCGTCGAGCCACGGAGCAGGAGGGGAGGACCGAGCCGGCCTGGAGGATAGGGGACATAGAGAGTCAAAGGATGCAGAAAGGGAGGAGAGGAGGGTTGAGGAGGCAGAATCAGGAGATAGGTTGGAGAAGGTTTGAGCAGAGGGAAGAGATGATAGGATGGAAGAGGAGAGAGTAGCGGGGGAGAGAGAGCGAAGGTTGGGACGGCGCGATACCATCCGAGTAGGGGCAGAGTGGGAAGTGTTGGATGAGAGCGAGAGGGAAAAGGATACAAGGTAGTGGTCGGAGACTTGGAGGGGAGTTGCAATGAGATTAGTGGAAGAACAGCATCTAGTAAAGATGAGGTCAAGCGTATTGCCTGCCTTGTGAGTAGGGGGGGAAGGTGAGAGGGTGAGGTCAAAAGAGGAGAGGAGTGGAAAGAGGGAGGCAGAGAGGAATGAGTCAAAGGTAGACGTGGGGAGGTTAAAGTCACCCAGAACTGTGAGAGGTGAGCCATCCTCAGGGAAGGAACTTATCAAGGCGTCAAGCTCATTGATGAACTCTCCAAGGGAACCTGGAGGGCGATAAATGATAAGGATGTTAAGCTTGAAAGGGCTGGTAACTGTGACAGCATGGAATTCAAAGGAGGCGATAGACAGATGGGTCAGGGGAGAAAGAGAGAATGTCCACTTGGAAGAGATGAGGATCCCAGTGCCACCACCCCACTGACCAGAAGCTCTCGGGGTGTGCGAGAACACGTGGGCAGACGAGGAGAGAGCAGTAGGAGTAGCAGTGTTATCTGTGGTAATCCATGTTTCCGTCAGTGCCAAGAAGTCGAGGGACTGGAGGGAAGCATAGGCTGAGATGAACTCTGCCTTGTTCCAGAGGCTGCCGGAGACCTGGAACTCCACGTGGGTCGTGCGCGCTGGGACCACCAGGTTAGGGTGGCAGCGGCCACGCGGTGTGAAGCGTTTGTATGGTCTGTGCAGAGAGGAGAGAACAGGGATAGACAGACACATAGTTGACAGGCTACAGAAGAGGCTACGCTAATGCAAAGGAGATTGGAATGACAAGTGGACTACACGTCTCGAATGTTCAGAAAGTTAAGCTTACGTTGCAAAAATCTTATTGACTAAAATGATTAAAATGATGCAGTACTGCTGGCTGGTGAAGTAGACTAGCTAGCAGTGGCTGCGTTGTTGACTTTGTTTGAAAGTGTTGCTGGCTAGGTAGCCTCGATAACTGGCTAGGTAACCTCGATAACTGGCTAGATAATTACTCTAAACTACACAATTATCTTAGATACAAAGACAGCAAAGACAACTATGTAGCTAGCTAACACTACACTAATCAAATCGTTCCGTTGTACTGTTTCGGTAGAAGTTGGCTAGCTGGCTAGCTAGCAGTGTTGACAACGTTAGGACGGCGAAAATAGCTGGCTAGCTGACTTTGTTTGAAAGTGGAGCTGGCTAGGTAACCTCGATAACTGGCTAGATAATTACTCTAAACTACACAATTATCTTAGATACAAAGACAGCAAAGACAACTATGTAGCTAGCTAACACTACACTAATCAAATCGTTCCGTTGTAATGATTCGGTAGAGGTTGGCTAGCTGGCTAGCTAGCAGTGTTGACAACGTTAGAAGATTCGATAATTCGATAATAATCTAAACTACACAATTATCTTTGATACAAAGACGGCTATGTAGCTAGCTAAGAAAAAAGTGCTAAGATCAAACAAATCAAGCCGTTGTACTGTAATGAAATGAAATGAAATGTAATTCTACCTGTGGAGCGAAGCGAAATGCGACAGTAGCTAAGTCATACAGGTCTCAGAGCAGGAAGCACATCAAACACTAAAACAACATACATACATACATACATACAACATACAACATACATACATACATATATACACATACATACACACAAATAATAATTATAACAACATTTTAAATATAGAACTTGCAGCAGCACTATCAAGGTTCTTATTAGCTATTTCCAGCCTTAGCTGAGATGACGAGCCAATAATTAGTTTTTTAGATTTTACAGCACCTTACACAACACGCATCTGCTCATCTCCCTGATCCCCCCCATTCACTCTGTCCAATTTGAAATATAGTTGAGTAGTGGAGACCAGAGTCTATCAAACTTGGGCTGTCTCTTGTGGAGGTCATAAGTGAGCTTTTCAAGAGGGAGAAAGTCAACAATCTGGTCAATCCACATTTTAAATGTAGGAGAAGTATTAGAGGCCCACAATAGAAGAATACATTTCTTAGCAAAGTATGTAATGGTCATGAGCAGATTTTCTCTGTCAGGATCAAGAACAAAGTCCTGCTGGGCATTAAGAAGATAGAGACACGGGGTCATATCAAACTGTACATCTAGTATTTTCTGTGCAGCAGTATGTATAGATTGCCAAAATCTGGCAATCTCTCTACAGCTCCAAAATACATGCATATAGGTTCCACTTTCAGAGGTACATCTTTTACAGTTAGGAGAAATGTCTGTTTTCATTTTATGGAGTCTCAAGGGAATGTAATAAAATTTGTACAAAAATTTGTAATTAGATTCTTTCATTTTTACATTAGTAGAGGAGCAGTATACCCTGTCGCAAACCTCCGCCCATAACTCATCACTGATAGTCAGACCAAGGTCCTTTTCCCATATTATTTTCAAAGGAGTAAAGGAGGATCCTCCTTTCTCAGAAAGGAGTCTATAGATATAGGATATTTTGCCTTTAATGGATTGTGCTGTGACAAGAAGGGTTTCAACTTCATTCAACTGAGTTCTAAACCTCCTCTTGGAAGTAAATGAGGAGATGACATGTCTAATTTGAAGATATTTTAAAAAATGGGATCTTGGCACATTGAATTCACTGCAGAGCTCTTGAAAGGATTTCAGTGTAGTGGTCTTCTGATGAAATAGGTCTGAAAAGGTCCTGATTCCTAGAGTATGCCAAAGATTAAAGTTGGCATCCCTCAGGGCTTTTGGCAAGTCTGGGTTGCCTACTATAGGCGAGTGAGAACATATTTGGGAGGAGATGCCCAGGTATTTCTTACAGTCCCTCCACGCTAGTAGGGTGCTGTAAATCACAAATGTTTTGGCTATGTTGCCCACTTCACTAAAGTTATTAATGAATATAGTTGAGCTTAGTGGCAATGAACCACAAGATTGGGCTTCTATCTGGATCCACGTTGACTCTTGTCTGTTTGTGATCCATGTTAGCATGTTGCGGATTTGGGCAGACCAGTAGTACAATTGAAGGGAGGGAAGGGCAAGACCACCCTTAGATTCAGGTTTCGATAGAGTGGAGAGCTTGATCCTAGGTTTTTTATTGCCCCATATAAATTTGGTGATGCTTTGGTTAATTGTTTTGAAAAAGGAAGCTGGGAGATAGCATGGGAGCATCTGAAATAAATAGTTCAGTCTAGGGAGGATGTTCATACGGATTACATTAATTCTTCCTACTAAGCTAATTGGGAGGGAGATCCAGGTTTGGAGGTTGTTCTTGATTCGATCCAGGAGTGGAAGATAATTCTCCTTGAAAAGCCTATTCAGATCTGGTGTTATGAATATCCCAAGGTATTGAAACCCCTGTGTCTTCCATTGGAATGGGCATAGTGTCTTCATAGAACTGGTGAGTGTAATATTGAGAGGGCAGACAGTGGATTTGTTAAAATTAATCTTATAACCTGAAAACGTGCCATACTGAGCAATTGTGTCTAAAATGGGAGGAAGGGATTTCTCAGGGTTGGATATGTAGAGCAAGACATCATCCGCGTAAAGCGAAATCTTGTGCTGCAGGCCGCCTGCAGGAACACCCATAATACTTGGATTGCTCCTTATCAACTCTGCCAGAGGCTCCGCCCCCAACAAGTAGAGCAGGGGGGACAGCGAGCACCCTTGTCTTGTGCCCCGTCCCAAAGGGAATCTGTCAGAGTTCAGTCCGTTAGTAGTCACCATGGCATTTGGATGAGAGTATAGTGATTTGATCCATTTAATAAAGTTTGGGCCCATATTGAACTTTTCTAAGACTGAGAACAGAAAGCTCCACTCCATCCTGTCGAACGCCTTCTCAGCATCCAGTGAAGCCAGCAGGACAGGGGTCTTCTGTGCGTTTACTTGATCAATAATATCAAAAAGACGGCGAATGTTATCAGAAGAGTATCTGTCTCTAATAAATCAAGCAATTTGGTAATTATTTTGTAGTCGAAATCCAACAAGCTTATGGGCCGGAAGGAGGAGCAGGATAGGGGGTCCTTGTCTTTTTTGAGCAACACTGTAATGCGAGCTGTGTGCATTGAGTCTGGGAGAACTCAGTTTTTGCAAAAATCCTCCAGCATTGGCATGAAAATAGGGCTAAGCTGGGGCCAAAAAGCTTTGTAGAATTCTCTGGGGAATCCATCTGGGCCTGGGGACTTGTTAGGTGGCATGGAGGTAATTGCCTCCAGGATCTCCTCAGGAGTGAAGGGGGAGTTGAGATCTTCTTGGTCGGTCTCTGATAGTTTAGGTAGCGAGATTCCCTCTAGGAAGGAGTGGAGTTCTGCCTCCGTGTGTTTTCTCTCAGAGGTATATAGTTTGCAGTAAAAATCATGAAAAGTTAGATTGATCTTTTTTGGGTCATATGTGACCTCGTCCTCTGCTGTTCGGATAGCCATAATTGTACGCTCTGACTGCTCTTTTTTTCATTGATAAGCAAGCAATCTACTAGGCCTATTGCTATACTCATGGTATTTCTGTTTAGTAAAGAAAACTTTTTTTTTAATCTCCCGAGTATAGTCCAAATTCAGTTTGGCTTTGGCTGCTTTAAGTTGACTCCAGGAGGTGCTGTCTGGGGATTGTTTATGTACTTTTTCACAGCGTTCCAGCTCCCTCTCCAGATCTAGCCTGTGTGCTTCCATTGCTTTTTTCTTAGAGGAAGCATATGCAATTAGATGACCTCTTAGTGTGGCTTTAGCAGCGTCCCACATTGTGGCCGGAGAAACAGGAGAATCTTTGTTGTCTTGTGTGTAGTTGTCTATCCATGTAGTTACCAATGTGTGGAATGCTTCGTTTGATAGCATGGAGGTGTTGAATTTCCAGCTCTTTGACCTCGGGATGTTTTTGCAGAGGCCAAAGCGGAGGTGGACAAAGGCGTGATCCGAAAGCGCTATGGGTCCGATTGTACACGTGGCTGAATTTATGAAACTCTTTGGGATAAAAATGTAATCTATACGGGAGTAGGTGTTATGGACATTAGAGTAGTATGTATAGTCCATAGATGAGCTATTAGTCTCTCTCCAGATATCTATCAGTCCCATCTCTTTAGTAAGAGAGTTCAACATCTTTGCAGATCTAGGATTTGTGGTGGGGACTTGAGATGATTTGTCTAGGGTTGGGTTCAGGGTACAATTAAAATCTCCGGCCAACACTCCAAAGGAAACACAATGTTCATTGAACAGGGTTATCATTTTCGACATAAAAGCAGGAGTATCTGTGTTAGGGGCGTATATGTTTAAGATAGTAATTGGTTGCCCATACAGTGACCCAGTTATCAAAATAAATCTCCCCTCCGGATCAGATATGTTTTTGTCAATTATGAATGGAACATTCTTATGGATAAGTATTGCTGTACCTCTACTGTTGGATTTGAAAGATGAGAAATACACCTGTCCCACCCAAGCTCTGCGGAGTTTGGCATGTTCAGCATCACAGAGGTGTGTCTCTTGCAATAGTGCGATGTCTGCTTTTTCCTTTTTTAGAGCACATAGTATCTTTTTCCGTTTTATTGCATGGCCTAGACCATGGCAGTTCCATGTCAATAGATTTAAGGTACTAGTCATCGTCATCGAACAGTAATCGAACTTTAGTGCAAGTCATCTCTGGGTAAAGGTGGATAGTAGTTACAGCTGCGTTCACATAAAAGGAAAATAAATGGTTTACATAAAATAACAATCTCTGAACACCCCAGCCGAGTTCCCAAACAACTCGACATATCCCGTTGGATCTATTACCTCCCCGCTCAGTCACAATTCTGTGTTCCAACAACAACAAAAAAACGGGAACAGTTAGCAACGCACAACGTCTCCCCCTCCCCACCAAAGAAATGCCTCATCCTCTCCGCCCCGCATTGAGTAAATGACAACGTAGCCCCCGTCCAGACCACATTAAAAAAGGGAGAAAATAAAATCAATAGCCCAGCCTACATATAGTAGGCCTAGGTTATAATATGGGGCCTATCCCTCTCACCTAAAGGAACATAAATATAGATTAGACGGCTATAATGACATTTAGCAGGGCGGGTGGGTCTTTGGATATCGGCTATATGTTGTCTTACCTCCTTTAGTAATAACAGTAATCACATTTAGTCAATGGTCCATTTCTCATTGACCGGGGTTGTCTTTCAAAAAAAACGTTTTGCCTCTTCGGGAGTTTTGAAGTGTCGCAGGGCTCCTTGGTGAAGAATCCTGAGCTCGTTTGGGTATTTGAATCCCCTAAAGATGCCTCGGTCAATGGAGCATTTCTTCACCTCGTCAAACTCTCGGCGCTTTCGGCGTATTCCAGCTGACAGGTCCTGGAGTAAGGTGAGTTTGGCGTTTCCCACTGTAATGGTGTTGGTTTTCGCCGCCTGTAGGACTCGTTCCTTGTCGGTGAATCTCAGGAAACGTATGGTGATTGGGCGCGGTGGTTGTCTGGCTGCTGGTGGGGGCCTCAGTGCTCGGTGAGCTCTCTCGAGTTCTATGGGCCTGTCGGTGGACAGGTGGAGCCACTCGGGAAGTTTGTCTTGCAGGTAGCGGATCAGTGGCATGTTTCCCTCTTCTTTTTCGCCCAGGTTTAATAGAACACAATTATTCCTTCGCCCCCTGTTTTCCAGGTCCTCTGTTTTCTCTTCCAGCTGCTCTATTTTTTTTTAGCATATGCTATTGTTTCCATGGCGTCTGTCAATAAGTTTTCCGTGGATAGAATTCGCCCCTCTGCCTCGTCCAGGCGCCCCGCGTTTATGGTTATCTTGTTGTTTATGTCAGGCAAAGCATTTTTCAGGATTGTCACCTTGCCCCCTATCGCACTGAGCTGAGCGTTAATGGCATCTAGTTTAGTGTTGAGTTCTGTACGTTGGGATCTCAGCTCAGAAAAGATGTCTTCGACAGAGTGCGAGGTTGGCATTCGTTGGGCCTCCGGGGGGAACGGGTCCTCTTGCTCCTGGCTAATGGCGCTAGCTTTTTCTGAAGCTAGCTGCTTCTTGGAGGCTTTTTCCGTCGCTAGTGCTCGAGTCTGGGTAAAAATGTCACCTGTAGTGTCGCCTTTTGTAGCCGCCATGACTTTTTGACTAAAGCTAAATGAGTTTAAACTTGAAGTGGAGGTAAGATTAGGAATTGGAAACTACTTGTGCGGAGCTCCTAGTTCATGCGGCCATCTCGTTCAGGGGTCACGTGATCCCCCCGAGGATTGATTATTAAAAACGTTTGACATGTTTCTAAGAACTTTACGGATACTATTTAGAATTTTCGTCAACCCTTGATGACATGCCTAAGGCTGTGGAATACTGAACATAACGCGCCAAACAAATGGAGTTTTTTTGATATAAAAATAATCTTTATCGAACAAAAGGAACATTTATTGTGTAACTGGGAGTCTTGTGAGTGCAAACATCCGAAGATCATCAAAGGTAAGCGATTAATTGTATTGCTTTTCTGGCTTTCGTGACCAATCTATATTGCTGCTAGCTGTTCATAATGTTTTTGGACACTTGGATTGCTTTCGCTGTGAAGCATATTTTCAAAATCTGACACGATAGGGGGATTAACAACAAGCTAAGCTGTGTTTTGGTATATTTCACTTGTGATTTCATGAAAATAAATATTTTTAGTAATTATTTTTGAATTTGTCGCTCTGCAATTCAGCGGTTGTTTACGAAAATGATCCCGTTAAAGGGATCCGTGCGCCAAGAGGTTTTAATGAGCAGGAATTGGATCATCTCGCTGTGGTTCCCTGATACACGTAGGTTGATTGGGGTGGTATTGTGGGTGACCCGGCCTATAGAGTGCCCGTCCAGTGCTCTAACGTCCATGGGAATGGAGAGGGGCTGAGTGGGTAGCGTCCATAAAGCTCTCATCGGCCCCAGAGTCGATGAGTACCCGGAGAGATTTTGATTGCTTCCCCCACAGCAAAATGAAATGAAAAGGGGTGCGAGTAAGGGAAGTGGAAAAGTTCTCCGTATGGCCCACCAGAGTACTCGCTTCTACCGTTGAGCCTGGTCTTTTAGTGGACAGGTGGAGACGAAATGACCAGTAGTCCCTCAATACAGGCAACTCTTAGTGTGAAGCTTGTATAGCCGTTCGGCTGGAGACAGCCTAGCTCTGCCTAGTTGCATTAGCTCGGGAAGAGGTGAATCGGTAGACTTCGGAGACTCACGGGGGAGCTCGGGTAGCCTCGAGTTCTCTCGGCAACGGAGCCATCAGGGTCTTCCAGGATGCCTCAGAGGCGAGGTGTACTCGTTGGGCGGGCGAGTGAAATCGAATCTCCCCTCCTTCCTTCGTTCCCGTAGTCGCCCATCGATCAGAATGGTCAAGGTAATGAGCGAATCAAGATCAGTTGGTTGTTCCCGGGCTGCAAGCTCGTCCTTTACTTCCTCCGAAACATGTTGAACAGCGCTTCCGGGTTCCAGACATTCTCAGCTGCCAACGTGCTGAAATCCAACGCATATTCTGCCACACTGCGGGAGTCTTGCCGAAGCTGGAGTAACTTCCGGGCAGCCTCTCTCCCAGACAATGGAGTATCAAACTTTCTTTACCTCCACTACGAACTCCTCCAGACTGAAGCATACGGCCGACTTTTGTTCCCACACTGCCGTAGCCCAGCCGAGAGCCCTCCCGGACATTATTGTGATGAGGTACGCTATATTAGAGTGGTCCGAGGTGAAGGAGGAGGGCTGTAGCTCGATGATGAGGGAACACTGAGTGAGAAACGCCCGACAGGTGCCTGACTCTCCATCGAAGCATTCCGGGGGAGGTAAGCAGGGTTCCAGGGGTGGCCGGGGAGGTGGCACTGCTAACATCCGGGTTACTGAGGGGCTGGGAGGTTACCGCTGTGGTAGGCTGCCTAACAGACAACCCGCAGAATTGCTGCAGCAATGTGTTCAACGATTGGTCGTGGCGTTCAGCCAAGGTCTGGAACCTTTCCATAAGATCACGAAGCAACCCCTCGTGCCTTCTAATGGTTGCTCATTGCTTTGCGGAGCTGGTCCGAGTCTGCTGGGTCAGTCATGGCCAGTTCGTACTATCACATTTTAGGGAAGACCCAGATGCAGAGAGTGTCGATGTAACAGAAGTTTATTACCAGAACAGGTCGCAGGCAAAACGACAGGTCAAGGGTAGGCAGAGGTCGGTAATCCAGATCAGAGTCCAAAAGATACAGAACGGCAGGCAGTCTCAGGGCAGGCAGAAGTGAATAATCCAGTGTGATGTGACAAGGTACAGAATAGCAGAATGTGCAGGCAGAAAGGTCAAAACCGGGAAAACTAGAAAACAGGAACAGACAGGAGCAAGGGGAAAAACGCTGGTAGGTTTGACAAACAAAATGAACTGGCAACAGACAAACAGAGAACACAGCTATAAATACACCAGGGATAATGCGGAAGATCGACGACACCTGGAGGGGGTGTAAAAATTTCATAGTTTTGATCTCTTCACTATTATTCTAGAATTCCAAGATGGCGTAGCAGTCGGACGTGTGTTTTTTCTTGTCCCGTGTAAATATCGTGTTTTTTTTGCATATATTTTGAATATATTTTAATCTCACTTTCCATCTATGGACTGAATATACTCTCCTGCAACCCACCTCACCCAATGTGGTATGAATCTGCTATTTTTATACTTTAGAACCGAACCCCCACCAGAAGCTAACTAGCTACTAGCTAGTAGTCAGCCAGCCTCAGCTCGGTCAATGCCTGCCAGTCTGCACAGTGCGATATCAACCCAGAGCATATCGGACTGCTTTTTCTCTACCACATCTCTAGATTCCTACCCCAAGCCTTGAACCTTTACACCGGATCATCGCAGCTAGCTAGCCACAATCCGAGTGGCTACTCCTGGCTAACGTCTCTGTCCCGAAGCAAGCACCAGTTAGCCTTGAGCTAGCCTCAAGCTAGGCCCATCTCCCGGCTAGCCAAAGATTGGCCTGGACCCTTTACTGCCAACACGGAGCCCCGCCGATCCATCACGACTGGTCTGCCGACGTAATCATCCGAGGTGGTTTCAACAGGCTCTTCCATTGCGACGTCGCCGGAGGCCCATCTGCTAGTCCCGGCCCGCTAGCTGTCTGATTCGCCGTGTCTCCAGCTCACCTAGCGTAGTAGCGACTTCTGAATCGGCTCCCTGACTCATCTATTGCTACTCATTGGACCCTGCAGCCCCCAGCACCACTTCCATTCCCCAGGCGCTTTCATTTGTTGACTTCTGTAACCGTAAAAGCCTTGGTTTCATGCATGTTAACATTAGAAGCCAACTCCCTAAGTTTGTTTTATTCACTACTTTAGCACACTCCGCCAACCCTGATGTCCTAGCCGTGTCTGAATCCTGGCTTAGGAAGGCCAACAAAAATCCTGAAATTTCCATCCCCAACTACAACATTTTCCGACAAGATAGAACTGCCAAAGGGGGCGGAGTTGCAATCTACTGCAGAGATAGCCTGCAGAGTTCTGTCATACTATCTAGGTCTGTGCCCAAACAATTCAAACTTCTACTTTTAAAAATCCACCTATCCAGAAACAAGTCTCTCACCATTGCCGCTTGTTATAGACCCCCCTCAGCCCCAGCTGTGCCCTGGACACCATATGTGAATTGATTGCCCCCCATCTATCTTCAGAGTTCGTACTGTTAGGTGACCTAAACTGGGAGATGCTTAACACCCCGGCCATCCTACAATCTAAAATAGATGCCCTCAATCTCACACAAATTATCAAGAAACCTACCAGGTACAGACCTAAATCCATAACCATGGGCACCCTCTTAGATATCATCCTGACCAACTTGCCCTCTAAATACACCTCTGCTGTCTTCAACTAGGATCTCAGCGATCAATGCCTCATTGCCTGCATCCGTAATGGGTCTGCGGTCAAACAACCACCCCTCATCACTGTCAAACGCTCCCTAAAACACTTCAGCAAGTAAGCCTTTCTAATCGACCTGGCCCGGGTATCCTGGAAGGATATTGACCTCATCCCGTCAGTAGAGGATGCCTGGTTGCTCTTTAAAAGTGCTTTCCTCACCATCTTAAATAAGCATGCCCCATTCAAAAAATGTAGAACTAAGAACAGATATAGCCCTTGGTTCACTTCAGACTTGACTGCCACATCCTGTGGCGTTCTGCATTAGCATTGAATAGCCCCCGCTATATGCAACTTTTCAGGGAAGTCAGGAACCAATATGCACAGTCAGTTAGGAAAGCTAAGGCTAGCTTTTTCAAACAGAAATTTGCATCCTGTAGCACTAATTCCCCAAGGTTTTGGGACACTGTAAAGTCCATGAAGAATAAGAGCACCTCCTCCCAGCTTCCCACTGCACTGGGGCTAGGTAACACTGTCACCACCGGTAAATCTACGATAATCGATCATTTCAATAAGCATTTTTCTACGGCTGGCCTTGATTTCCACCTGGCTACCCCAACCCCAGCCAACAGCTCTGCACCCCTTGCAGCAACATAACCAAGCCCCCCCCCCCCCCCCCCCCCCGCTTCTCCTTCACCAAAATCCAGACAGCTGATGTTCTGAAAGAGCTGCAAAATCTGGATCCCTACAAATCAGCTGGGCTAAAATTATCCACCGAAATTGTTGCAACCCCTATTACTAGCCTGTTCAACCTCTCTTTCGTATCGTCTGAGATCCCCAAAGATTGGAAAGCTGCCGCGGTCATCCACCTCTTCTAAGGGGGTGACACTCTAGACCCAAACTGTTTTAGACCTATATCCATCCTGCCCTGCCTTTCTAAAATCTTCGAAAGCCAAGTTAACAAACAGATCACCGACCATTTCGAATCCCACCGTACCTTCGCCACTATGCAATCTGGTTTCTGAGCTGGTCATGGGTGCACCTCAGCCACGCTCAAGATCCTAAACGATATCATAACCGCCATCGATAAAAGACGGTACTGTGCAGCCGTCTTCATCGACCTGGCCAAGGCTTTCGACTCTGTCAATCACCGCATTCTTATCGGCAGACTCAATAGCCTTTGGTTCTCAAATGACTGCCTTGCCTGGTTCACCAACTACTTCTCAGATAGAGTTCAGTGTGTCCAATTGGAGGGCCTGTTGTCCGGACCGCTGGCAGTCTCTATGGGGGTGCCACAGGGTTCAATTCTCGGGCCGACTCTTTTCTCTGTATATATCAATGATGTCGCTCTTGCTGCTGCCTCGGTGCCTGGTTAGACTGTAAACTCTCCTTCCAGACTCACATTAAGCATCTCCAATCCAAAATTAAATCTCAAATCGGCTTCCGATTTCGCAACAAAACTTCCTTCACTCATGCTGCCAAACATACCCTCGTAAAACTGACTATCCTACCGATCCTTGACTACGGCGATGTCATTTACAAAATACCCTCCATCACTCTACTCAGCAAACTGGATGTAGTCTATCACAGTGCCATCCGTTTTGTCACCAAAGCCCCATATACTAACCACCACTGCGACCTGTATGCTCTCGTTGGCTGGCCCTCGCTACATATTCGTTGCCAAACCCACTGGCTCCAGGTCATCTACATGTCTTTGCTAGGTAAAGCCCTGCCTTATCTCAGCTCTCTGGTCACCATAGCAACACCCACCCGTAGCACACGCTCCAGCAGGTATATTTCACTGGTCATCCCCAAAGCCAACACTTACTTTGGCCGCCTTTCCTTCCAGTTCTCTGCTGCCAATGACTGGAACGAATTGCAAAAATCATTGACGCTGGAGACTTATATCTCCCTCTCTAACTTTAAGCATCAGCTGTCAGAGCAGCTTACTGATCACTGTACCTGTACACAGCCAATCTGTAAATACCACACCCAACTACCTCATCCTCATATTGTTATTTATCTTCTTGCTCTTTTGCACCCCAGTATCTCTACTTGCACGTCATCATCTGCACATCTATCACTCCAGTGTTAATGCTAAATTGTAATTATTTCGCCTCTATGCCCTATTTATTGCCTTACCTCCCTAATCTTCTACATTTGCACACACTGTACATATATTTTTCTATTGTGTGTACTGTACGTTTGTTTAAACGTACTGTACGTTTGTTTAAAAACAACAACTCTGTGTTGTTGTTTGTGTCGCACTGCTTTGCTTTATCTTGGCCAGGTCGCAGTTGTAAATGAGAACTTGTTCTCAACTGGCCTACCTGGTTAAATAAAGCTTAAATATATTTTTTATTTATTCTACGATGTATAAAAATAAAGACAAGCCCTTGAATGAGTAGGTGTGTCCAAACTTCTGACTGGTACTGTATGTCATACACCTATCATAACTATTTCTATATCAAAATGACACTGCCTTGATACATGCTATTCAGTGACACAAGAGGTCATGACATCTTTCGCACATTTAGTATCTTGTTTTCTCATATCATCACATCTTGTCCCGATGTGAGGGAAACAGAGGGCTCAACACTTCTGTAGAGAAATAGTACCACTTAGTGGTGAGTATTTAAAAGTGCTCCTAAGATTTTTTCTTAGTCTCCCATGTAGGCCTACAGGAGAAGAAAGACAGGCTGGGAATCGTATCTGCACTGCAGAAATACATTGTTATTGCACAACACTCAAATGTATTTCATGTCAACTGATTAATTTAACTGAGTGAAATGAATATGTTATTTTGAGGAAGGTAGTTGATTATTGCATCTGTGTATGCTGGGTAACATCTTAAGCTGCTAAATTGGTCTCTTTCCAAATGCTCCACTTGCTCTCCATATTGGAGGTGGACAGGCCAAAATGTCCATTTATCCTCACTGTGATGATCCAGTTTACACTAATGAGCCGTGCCCCAGTCATGTTATCTCCACTCTGCTCTACAGACGTCCAGTCCTCACAGTCAACTCCAATAGAGTGTGGCAGAAAATGTGTCACCGACAACCATTTTCTCTTTTCTCCTTTCAGCCATAGTTTTCAATAGGAAGCCAGTCCCCTTAGGGGCCTATGGAGTGTAAGACCTAAGATATTGTCAGCAGGGAGCAAAGGAAGGCATTAACACAAGATGACGCTGTCAGTCTGTCCTCAAAGAAGTTTCCATGATTATCACCTGATGAAAGGCCTGTGGATGGTCAATGATCACTGTCAGGCCATCATAAAGCAGCGGTTGTCTGTAGAATACAGCTGGCAGAAGAAGGACATCACAGAGAAACAGGATGAGAGAACAAAACAGACACAAATTTGCTAATAAATTCACAATTATTCACTTATGAGGAAATGAATTTCTTTCAGAAAGCACAGATATTTGTCATATTGCTCAGGCAACGTTACGTAAATAACTTTGGGGCATTGTCCGTTTTTGTAACCAGTCAATGGAGGCATTGAGGGTATGGTCGTTGCCAATGCGTTGTTGCTCACATGATGTGTGTCTGCTGGACCAATTACATCACGATGTGTGTCTGCTGGACCAATTACATCATCCACTGGCCCCTCAGAGAGCTGTATTGACTGAGAACCTGTTGTCAGGGAACAAAACAGAGGATGAATTTGGCCCGAGATAGAAATGGAATGGGGCTTGTGGTTTGGATAGCGATGGTAGTGAAACCGCAACTTTTACAAAGCAAGTATCTGTCATTGTCACCATAGAGCTCAAAGAGACTTGACGGTCCATTTTACATGCATATGATGGTCAACTAGTGTGGTCTTGTCATTCATTCTCTGAGCCTGGTATGACTGGGTATGACTGGCTGGTGTGTCACTCGCCTCAAGTGATTTATATCATCAGACATTTACACCATCAACACAATAAACGCTGTTGTTTAACATGAGTTGATGACCTCAGCTATAAGCCTGGTCTGTCTCTTCAACTGTCTGTGTTGTATTGGGATGTATGGTACAGATTGTCATCCGCAATAAGAATGTGCGGTGGAGTTACTAACTGGTTTGCAGTTATAACATAATGTTGTGGGAATTATTCTCTATAAAACATTTCTGGAATTGCAAAATACACAGGAATCTGGCCCAAATCATAAATTCATGACATACAGTACTCTATTAATGTGAACTCCTGGATAGAGGGCTTGCACCAAGATAGAAATGTCAAATTAGTTGTCTATTTGTCTAACCTTTTTGTGGGAAACAGGCAGTTCAGTAAACAATACAATGGAACAACAGATAATTATATATTTTGGTTTGATTATGCAAAGTTTATTTGACAGAGAACATTTCCAGCTTGATAGCAGAGGGCAGTATTGAAAATATGTTTGACTCATACTGACTCATACTAACTCATACTGACTCATACTGACTCATACTCATACTAGCAAAATATTCATATTCCATCACAATTCTAGGGGGTTTCCATTATACAGCACCAGTGTGTCACCAGTGATTATGTTAATGTTAGTTCTGGTGTTATTCTGTGGGAAATGTGTTTCCATAGCTAGGGCTGACACTGAGGACTTGTGAAGAGCAGAATCAACAACTTCTGCATCATCAAGATAGTTGCTTTGTGAGAAGGTGTTAACCGTGGAAGGTGTTAATCCATGTTCCCAGTTAGCCGTTGTTATGTAAATGTTAGCTGAAAAGTGCCAGTGGCCTGGTCTTGGCCCCAAGTCAGAGCAGGTCCACTGAGCAAGTCTGAGCCTTTTTGGTAAGACATTGGTCTACATTTCAAATAATTTATCCTCTGAAAATAATGAACATTTATGTTATGAACTGGTTTTCAGTTATACAACACCCACCCGTAGCACACGTTCCAGCAGGTATATCTCACTGATCATCCCCAAAGCCAACACCTCATTTGGCCGCCTTTCCTTCCAGTTCTCTGCTGCCAGTGACTGGAACGAATTGCAAAAATCGCTGAAGTTGGAGACTTCTATTTCACTCACCAACTTTAAACATCAGCTATCTGAGCAGCTAACCGATCGCTGCAGCTGTACATAGTCCATCTGTAAATAGCCCACCCAATCTACCTACCTCATCCCCATACTGTTTTTTATTTACTTTTCTGCTCTTTTGCACACCAGTATCTCTACTTGCACATCATCATCTGCTCATTTATCACTCCAGTGTTAATCTGCTAAATTGTAATTATTTGCTCCTATGGCCAATTTATTGCCTACCTCCTCATGCATTTTGCACACACTGTATATAGACTTTCTTTTTTTCTACTGTGTCATTGACTTGTTTATTGTGTTATTGGCTTGTTTATTGTTTATTCCATGTGTAACCCTGTGTTGTTGTCTGTGTCACACTGCTTTGCTTTATCTTGGCCAGGTCGCAGTTGTAAATGAGAACTTGTTCTCAACTGGCCTACCTGGTTAAATAAAGGTGAAATAAATAAAATAAAAAAATAAAAAATATGAAAATGAAAATTCCAAACACTTCCTGAATTGACAACTGAGATGCAATTGACCATAAACTTGGTGAGTTACTGTTTTACTGCAGCTTCAGCTCAAAAAAGAGATTCACAAATCGGTCACAGATCTACTCAGATGAAACGGCAAAGGGTGTGTGAAAAACATACCAGATTCATGCTAAATGCAAATGTGACTCCACAGAGAATGTGTCTGAGTTCATGTGTTCAAACTTACCCCCAATAGTCTGAACCATAACTCATTGAATAATAATTGAAACAGGCAAACCAAGGAGATGCAGAAACACATATCAAAGCCCATGTGTCCTTTAGCTCCAGGGTCTTTTTTGAAAGCACGCTGTCAGATTAATTTCCAACCTCTCAATCTGGTAGAAATGCTGATGGGTAGGTTTGGCTAATCCTGTCGGCTCATTGTGGAAATGATGAAGCACCAGAAAACCATGCTGCTCCCCCTTTGTGTACCCACAAAGTGCACTGGCCATAGACAATGAACTGAAACATTGGTGTAATTTTAACATGGCAATGAGCAGGGAGGTGGAATCAGTGCAGTGGATGCTAATTCACTTAAATGCCTACCCTCTTGATGGAAGATGGGAAATGCTTGGCCTAAAAAGAAAAGCCCTGGTGCAAAAATGTGTGGACAGAATCTTTTTCCATTTTTCTGTGTTGTCAAACGTACATGTCCAAACGTACATTTTGTCAGCGGTACAAATGTGTATTTCTATGAGAAGCTTGGAGGTGGAATGGTGGCTATTTTTAGGCCCAACGAAGAGAAAGAAATGGTTTCATCTTCACACTGCAATTCATCACTAAGAGGTGTGAATCTTCTTAGGGCCACAGATCAGGTGAGTCAGATGCTTTGTAATGTTATTTTCATGGTCACAGACCCTGCAGAAATGAAATAACAGTGCCTGCAGATTGACGTCATCTCTTGGAGCTGCATAAAGCATTCTATGGGACTATTGAGTTTTAGAATGACTCACAATGGCCTATCAGACTGTATTGTGATGCCATTTGGAGAGAGTGGTGGTTCTAATACAATCAAACAAACATGTTCTCTCTAACATATGTGCATTATGTGAGATTTCAAAGATATATCTGAGGACTGCTGTATAGAAATACTTCTCTGGACCAAATGCCTCTAGAGAAAAGAAGCCAGACCCTTGAGTGGGGAGTGGAATCAGAGTACCATTGTAATCTAATTGAGTTGGCTATAAGAATATTACCACTGCTAGGATTGATGGAAACCAGTGGGCTGTCCAACACTTACATACTCATACAGAGACATGCTGTGAGTGCCAGTTACACTCACTACTCAATAGCTTTCCCTCTGTTATTAATGATGATCACAGCTTATGAATGCTGTTGGATCAAGTACATCATTAGACCCTCACTGCTCTCCTGACAGCTTACAGAACATTCATGCATTGTTTGCCCAACTCTCTCCAAATGTAGATTACAGTACTGTATGTTCCTGAGAACTTCCTGGATATGGTGTACCTTTATTTTGCATCTCTCAACACCCCTACACCACTCTCTCTCTCTCTCTCTCTCTCTCTCTCTCTCTCTCTCTCTCTCTCTCTCTCTCTCTCTCTCTCTCTCTCTCTCTCTCTCTCTCTCTCTCTCTCTCTCTCTCTCTCTCTCTCTCTCTCTCTCTCTCTCTCTCTCTCTCTCTCTCTCTCTCTCTCTCTCTCTCTCTCTCTCACACACACACACACACACATTTACCCAATACGACATCTCTTGCATCCCCTTCAAATCACCACCAGTATTCCTTTTTCTTTCAGAGAAAAAAACCCACTCCCCACTGAGAGACAACGGAACGATTTCCTATCGGTTCCCAAGATCCAAACGGTGAGTGTGACTCATTGCCTTATGCAACACAAGGCTCATGGTTCTTCAAGCTTTCTCAGCTCTCTTTCGTTCTGCCTGTCTTTCTCTCTTCCTCAATGGTGCCGAGTCTCAAGGGTAGACTGAATGTCCTCTTCCATTCAGCTGCTATTTTGGTCTCCATGTCAACAAGATGTGAGTCACCACGCAAAAAAAACACCTATTTCATGGACACTCCCTGAAATGTGTCACTATACAGCACCCAAGTGAAATCGGTTTATTTCCTGGCTCATTTTCTTGCAATCCCAATATGCACAACACCTCCCTATGCATACTGTAGAACACTTGTCATAATTA